>NW_017731358.1:925971-932655 GCF_001890085.2 Hipposideros armiger | reverse complement strand
GTTGAGCTGTTGTTCAGCATCTTAGCTGTAGAGGGCAGTGTCACTGGCCCTCATATGTGGGATCCGAACCGGGGCCCTCTCGCATCCCAAGCCAGCTCTTAACCAATGTGCCACTCGGCTAGCCCTCATGGACTTTTCTATAATTTAATCCTCTTTGATTGGGTATTTAGGTTATTTCCAGTGTTTTGCTGTTATAAAAAATGCTATGTTGCAAGTCCTTTCACACTTCATTAAGAAGGACAAATGTATATTTAGAGGTCACATGTGCAGAAGTGGAATTGCTTGGTCAAAGAGTATCTAGAATTTTAATTTTTTATAAATACTGTATTATTGAACTTTGAAGAGTTTGACAGTTTATAATCTTACCAGCAGTGAATGGGTGTGTTTGTTTCCCCACATGCTTCATTGAGATATTTAGGTAAGCACTAAGCAAAAAAAAAAAAGAAACAAAAACATTATTTCTCTCCTGCCACATGGTCTTCTGCTTCACAGTCAAATTATTTCTTGAAAGAAGGCTACCCCCACACACTCATCAACTAGTCTGGATCCTACACCTACCAGTCTAGTGAAACTTCCCTTGCCAAGGCAATTACCAACCTTAAGTCCAGTGGATTTGCCCCTTAATTTTTTTTTTTTTTCAGTCTTACTTGACTGCTCAGCAGTATTTGGCAAGTTAGTCAGGCCATCATTCTTGAGATTTTTCCCCCTGGAATTTTGTGATGCTTTGCTCTCTTATTTTTTTTCTACTTCTGTGACTCCTCATTCTCCATTGTGGTTCCAGACTCTCTATTTGGTCCTTATATGTTAGTATTCCACACATTTCTGTATTGTCCTTGATCTTACTCCATACATTCTGGTGATCCCATCTATAGCCATGGCTTTGCCCACAGTTGCCATCTATGTATAGAAGACACCCAACTTTATACTCTTAGCCTAGCTCTCAAAACTGAGCTGTAGACCTACTATTCACTGACATACTGACTATTATCTGCATGATTAACCCATCAGTTCCCTCATTCAACATTTTTAAAACTAAGCTCATCGTGTTCTCTCTCAGCCCTGTTTTGTCTGTTTCTTGGTACCACCATATTTATCCAAGTCCGAAGTATATATGTGTTCTTGTCTATTCCTTCCTTTTCATAGCCAGTCTGTGGCTAGATTTTCTCAGTTTTCTTATTCTGAATCTCTCTTTTTACTCCAATCTCATTTATCACCTAAAAGGAAACTATTGTTTCCTCTACTCACATCACTTATGACACCAAATGTGTGGGGATTGTTCTTACATCAACCAATTCTCCAATCCGCCAACACCAACTGGGTATCATGAAATTCAGTTCTGACACTAACTACCTGGAGTTAGTACAGGCCCTGTAGGTAAAGGGCCTAGCTCCACAAGACTATCCCATAGCTTCAGATACCAGTTGCAAGTCCCAGGTTGTCACCTGTACTTGTGACCAATCAGCTATACATTGGTTCCCACAACCCCTTTCTCAGGTTTGATAATTTGATTTAATGGCTCAAAGAACTAAAGAAAACACTTATGTTTACTGGTTTATTATAAGGAATATAATGAAGGTACAGATGAAGAGGTACATAAGCTGAGGTCTGAAAGGGTCCTGAGCACCGGAGCTTCTGTCGCTTGTGGAACTGGGATGCACCATCCTCCCAACACATAGATGTGCTGACCAGCCCGGAAGCTCTCCAGATCCTGTAGTTCAGGGATTTTTTTAATGGAGGCTTCATCACATAGGCATGATCAATTATGAACTCAGTTTCTAGCCCCTCTCCCCTCCCTGGAGGTTGGGGCAGTGGGGCTGAAAGTTCCAAGCTTCTAATCATGGCTTAGTCTTTCTGGTGAGCAGCTCCTAGCCTGAAGCTCTCTAGGAGCTCACACAGAGTAGTCTTTCATTAGAACAAAGAGCACTCCTGATACCCAGAAATTCCAGGAGATTCAGAAGCTCTGTAAGACTCCTATCATCTCCATCACTCAGGAAATAACAAGTTTTAAGAACTCTGTGTCAGGAAGCAGGGACAGAAACCAAACATATATATCTTATTATGCCACCTACCACTCTAGTTCAGGCTACCATCATCTTTTGCCTAGAACACTATTATAGCAGTTTCACCCTTCAAATCTTCCTTGCTGCAGTCATAGTTGTTTTTCTAAAACATTAGATCATATCACTCCTCAGCATCCAGCACCATATCTTAGGTACTTAGTAAATATTTGCTGACTAAAAGGATGAATGCATGAATGGGATTTTTTTGTTGGTTTCAAGGCCTTAGAAATTAATCACAGATTTTGAAGTGAAAACAGATTGTGTTTCTTAAATTGATCTGTATAGTTCTTTTTTGAATTTGTCTTTATAACAGTATTGAGTAATATTAGACCAGTGTCTGTCTGCCTCATTGTTTAAGATAGGATTTTATTTTAAAAATAGGGACTTTTTAGAAATTTATGGTCTGGTAGAGCATGGGCTAATGAATTTGATTGAATAGGATTTGATGTAAGCTCAGCCACTTCAATATTTTTTTAACCTTAACTTACTTACACTTCGAGTGTTATTATCTGAAAAGTGAATATAACATCTACCTTGTGGTGCTGTTGGAGATTGAGTAGTTAATCTATGTGAGGTGCTTGGTACATAACAGGAATTCAGTAAATTTGGAAGTTATGGTATCATGCTATAAATATCAACTACATACTACAATGTTAACTTAAAAACTTTTGTCTTACAGATAGTGTGTGTACCATATCAGTGGCGTATAACTATGCTCATCATTGTTCTTGTCAATGCCTTTGTGTCTATCCTGGTGGAGGTAAGCACGTCAGATGATCACATGACACCTTGCTGCTTTGGGATTCTGGTGACTTAATGATAATGGGGGAAGAGGACAGGTTACATTATGAAGCCCACAGTTTCAGTTTCATGTTAGTTAAAATCATTTAGCCTTTTTTTCTTCTGATGTTTTCCATTAACTGATAGTCATATTAAGGGATATGATTTTGCTGCACTCATATACAGATATGAGAAAAAAAAGCAGTGAGAAAGCAAAAATTAGTGATGATAGAAAAGATAGAAGATTGGTGCTCAGGTTGCCCATAATATAGTAAATATTAATAATAAGAGTTTTTTGAGAGTATAAAATAATGACCATTATGAATTTAACCCAATCTTAGCATTGATTACTGGGACTTCCTCCTTGACATTTGCTTTTAAGTTCCCTCTAGAGGTCTTAAGTACCCTTTGATCCAGTGAGTATTACATAATTATTATTCTTTTAGGATTGCCTTTAGATCAGCTTCCATAAAAGGAGCTATTAAGTTCTCATGTGCTGCTTATTAATATAATTTTGTCTTTTCTCAGAACTACTGTAATTCACTCCTACAAAATAATATATGAAATGGAAGGAGATACAGTTGTGATTTTTAAATTAAGTGTTTCATAAGGCAGAATTTTGAATTAAGATTACATAATTTTTGAAATGCATACTTTAGTGATAATAATTTTAGACTTGGAAATTATGCTTAATTTGTTTATTTTTCTAAAAGATGACTTGGTCTTTAAATTTGGGCCATAGTAGGCAGCATGGATATTATGCTATTGGTAATGATCTTTTTAAGTTGCCTAATAGAGTGTATTTTTGCTATTTTATGGATAATAGAAAGCACATCCAAGATACTGTATTTTAAAAGCTTGTTTTTCCTATAGTATAAGTTCATCTTTTCACTCAAATATTTAAGATAAAAAAATTTTTTTAAAAACCCAGACTTTTTAGGGAATCCTTTCATAATCCCATATAATTTATTATTCTTGCTCACTGTCAAAAGAATTGTGTTGGACTCTGATGAAATCATATTCATTTATAGATATAGCTATATATATTGGGTTGTTGGAAAAGTCATGACGCATTTTTGCAATGAAAAAACAAAAAATATGTCATGACTTTTCTGACAACCCAATAGAAATAGAATTAATTTTGTATATTAATTAAATGGAAATAACTCATTGTTAAGACTTCAGATTATAGACATTATTTTCATATGGGAAAGACCCGAGGATTCATATGTAAGTTATATTTTGTGGAAAATTTAGAGGTCCCTTTTTATCAAGAATTTTATGATGATTTATATTTGCCCCAAAAGTCCTGTATTCTTTGTCGTTTTGTAATATTAACTGAAATTCTCTATATGAAAATCAAATCACGTTTTTCACTAATGATTCAGCATTGTGTGATCTTTTTAAATGTGCACATTAATAAAGAATGACTTAGTCCTTTTTAATTCTTAACTCACTGGACTATCTCTCAGAACTTCTGCCTTGACATGGTCCTTTGGAAAGTTGTGTTCAGTCGAGACAAACAAGGAGAATATCGCTTCACCACCACACAGCCACCACAGGTTGGAAATCAGCACTTACTCTTGATTCTTCCCATATATCTAGGCTCATTCAGTTGCGTACTCTGCATTCTGTAGAGTGGTGTTCTTTTGTGTGTTGCTTCAACCTTTTTCCTTATGCCTGGCATTTCATTTCTTGTGCGGAGTCCTAGAAAAGTCATGGCAAACCTTTGTTACAGGCTTTTCAGGACTTCAGAAATTTCATAAGCCTTTTCCATTCCAGTCCTTATCTTGTGTGTGTGTAAAGGTCTTGTCATCAGTGGTGAGAGTTAAAAAATATTTTCATTTCTGTCTGGTTTAAATTTTATGTTTTTGGTTTTCATGAGTCCCGTTAGAAGCTATATGAGATTCATGTAAACAAAGTTATGAAATGGGAATTATTTCTTCATGGATCAAGTGTCCAACGGTCCAAATTTTGAGGAATTATTTCTTTTTTTATTTTTATTTTATTTATTCTTTTTAAGATTTTATTGGGGAATTGGGGGAGGGGTACAGTGTTGGGGAAGGGGACCAGCCAAGTTGTTGTTCTTCAGTCTTCGTTGTGGAGGGCACCAGTTGCCACCTGGCTGCCTGTCGGCAGCTTGTCGCGTCTAAGCTCAAGGTGCTGTGTTCAGTCTTAGTTGCGGGTGGGTGTAGCCTACCATCGAACAGGTAATCTTGTTATACCTGATGAGCCATCCTGCCACCTGTTGGCAGCTCAGCTCGGGTGCAGCGTCACTGGCCCATGTGGGAATCGAACTGGCGACCCTGTTCAGAGCTCGTGCTCTTAAGCCAACTCTTAACCAACTGAGCCACTCGGCTGACCCAAATTATTTCTTTTTTTTTTTTTTTTTAAGATTTTTATTGGGGAATTGGGGGGATGGGAACAGTGCTGGGGAATNAGAATTACACTGGGTTTATAAATTGAGAGAGAATTGATTTAGTCTCCCTTTCCATGAATTATCTCTTTCCATTTTTTTAGGTCTTCTTGAATATCTTTAAAATTTGACAGTTATCTCTCTGAAGGTTTTTATATAAGTTTTTGTTAGTTTTATTCTGGAGTATTGTCATTTTTGTTCCTCTGATAAGTATCTGTTTAAGATCACATTTTCTAATTCGTTTATGCTGGTGTAAACAGTACAGTTATCCTGGGTATTCATCTCATATCCAGCAGCCTTGTCAAAATTTATTCTCACAATTGTTAGATTCATTACGATTTTCTGTTTTAGACACTTATCTACAAATAATGACAAACATTTTTTTCTGATATTTCAGTACTTGCCTTGTATGTATTTTTCATGTCTATTATCCATATTAGTGTTGGTTATAATGGTAGTGATATGCTTGTCTTGTTCCTGACTCTAAAGGGAGTAATCCTGATATTTTACTATTGGGTATATTGTGGGCTGTAGGTTTCTGGTTATAGACCTTACACCAGGTTGAGGAAGCTTCCCTCTATAGCAGCGGTTCTCAACCTGTGGGTCGCGACCCCTTTGGGGGTCGAACGACCCTTTCACAGGGGTTGCCGGGTACTCGTATGTGGGTGTATCTGCATGTGGCCCTGGAGACGGATAGAGGAGCGGTGTCTCGGTTCCTAAGACCATTGAAAATATGTGTTTTCCGATGGTCTTAGGCGACCCCTGTGAAAGGTTGAGAACCGCTGCTCTATAATGTTGGTAACATAAATAGATGTTTAATTTTATCTAAGCTTTTTGTACAGCTATTGAAATCACACAGTTTTTCTCCCTGGAGAATGTGGTGAATTAGAGTTGATTGGTATTCAAATGTTGAACTAACATTGCCTGTCTAGAATAAATCCAATTTGGTCATGATGTATTTTTTTTTTCAATATTCTTCATGTTTGGCTTCCTATGATTTTGTTTAGGATTTTTGCCTTGGTTGCATGAGTAAGATCAGACTTAATTTTTCTTTCTTGTATGTTATTGAGAGGTTTGCATGTCAAAGCTAGATGAACTTTATGGAATAAGTATTCCACTTTTCTTTCTTTTTTTTTTTTTAAGATTTTTATTGGGGAATTAAGGGAAGGGGAACAGACAAGTTGCTGTCGTTTTGTTCTTCAGTCTAGTTGTGGAGGATGTTGCTTCACTGGTCCAAGTTGGCACCATCATTGCACTCTTCCTAGGTGAGGCAGATCAGTCGCCAGCTTCTGGACGGCCGCTCATGGTGGCTGCTGGCCGCTCACGCTGGATGCTGGCTACACACGGTAGCCCATGGCAACTCACTGCCACAGGGGCTGCAGCCTACGCCGTCGGCAACTCATGGCAGCCCAGCTCCAGGTTGAGCTG
>NW_017731358.1:908520-920534 GCF_001890085.2 Hipposideros armiger | reverse complement strand
CCACTCGGCCGGCCCTGTTCTAAATCTTTTACTAAAGATATCGCAATCTAAATTTTTTACTTATCCTGAGTCACAAGGAAGCTTGTAGAGTTCAAGAGGATTCCCTCTTGGGAATCAAGAGGATTCCCAAGGCACTCGCTTATTTATAGCCTTTTTTTTTCTTTTCTTCACCTAAGTAGCAAATTCCTGAGCTTTATTTTGGTTAATGCAGCAGGCTTGATGCCTGGTGTAATATAACAGAATCCCTTTATAAGAGATCCTGGAGAGTGCCATTCCCTTTTCTAATGCTTTATCATGAATAGTGATACTTTTGTAAGGATGGGAGGGATGAATCTGGAACCAGCTTTAGTTTCTTTTTTTCAAAGCAGTGTAATGTCCAGTTGTCCCTAGTAGTGGGTGTGACCAGAGCTGTATTATGGGCTCAAGTCCTTCAGCTAAATCTCCTCTGTGTCTATATTTTCTTTCCTTTTGGTTACCTTGCTACATCACTTCAAAGTGTTAACTTTGGCTCTTATCATCAGTCCTCATATGAAATACTTGAAGGCCCAGGCCAAGGAAAACATTTACATTGAGTTTTCAGCTTCTGCAGAAAGATTTCTGACTGTTGATCTAAACAGGAAATTTAAGTTCTGAAGAGGATTATGCCCTGATTTAGTCAAAAGTGGGTATCGTCCTCCTTTAAAATGTTTGAATTGGAAATCCCTCTATATGTTTCAACCAACATTAAATGACAGAAGATGACAGAAAAGTCTATCAATTTGCTACATCTCTATTTTCTAAAAATTTGTTAATAAGTATCTGCCCTCCTTATTTCTAAGAGTTTGTGTCTGTTATGTGAAGTCCTACCTCTAAAGTGTTTAGGGGAGAGCAGTGGCAGGGAATGGACTAGAACAGGTAGCTGTAGCGTGTCCTTTGTGCCCGCCAGTTCTGAGAATCGCTGGGTAGACAAGAATTTTAGTCTTTAACTTTTATGGTCATGATTAAGAAAGCATTTTTTAACTTAGTGGATTTAGAAAAGAGAGTTCTTATAACCTCTTAGCACACACAGAATGATATACTTTCAACTTCTGACATTTCTGTGTGCAGTGTGGTGACCCTTCAAGAGTTAGTTGTATTACTGTAAGGCTGTGGCTCTCAATTAGGGGCACTCGTCCGCCTCCCCTTCCTGGGACACTTGGCACTACCTGGAGACATTTTTTGGTTGTCAGTTTGGGGGATGGGGTGTTGCTCCTGGCATGTAGTTGGATAGAGGCCAGGGATGCTGCTAAGTAAACATCCTACACAGGACAACCCCGCACAACTAAGAATATCTAATTCAAGATGTCAGTAGTGCCAAGGTTGAAAAACCCTGCCATAAGGTGAAAAAGAAAATAAAGACCAGAATGGCTTGCTACACCTAGGACTTCTGTGGCCGCTGTAATTCTTTCTCACCACAAACTCCCTTCCACATTTGCCCATTCTGTGCCCTTTCTACTAAGAGTCCCATGAGGTCTCCTCAGACTGCAAATTCCAACCTTCTCTAGTGATATCAGGAGAAGAAAAGCCCCGTTTCTTTTCCTTCCTTACAAGAGACCATTGAATTGGGTTGAAAGTTTCAAAGCTAGAGAGACCCTGGAGTAGGGTCCAGGTCTTTGACAGTTGAATTGGGAAGCCAAGAACCTCACCTGGATCTAGTAACCATGTCCAGAATATCTGGTGATCTACAAGGCACTATATAGTTCCAGGATCCTTCAATTGTACGGTATTTCTAACTTCATTTTCTACAATGTTCAGTCCACTTGCCAAGGTTTTGCATCATGAATGGTAGAGTTGGGAGTTGAAGTCAGGGTTTCTGATTTCAAGAGGAGTGTTGTTTTTTACTATGCCACATTCCCTCACACATATGGGACCATGCAGATGTAAACTAATATAACCATCAAATGACAAAATGGAGACAAACAGTAGTTACTGTTTTCAATAGCTACTTTCAGTGGTAGACACTGTGTGAGGCATTATGTATAAATTCTCTCTAGTTGTTATAACACTAAGAGAGCAATATCTTTAGTTTCTCCCAGTTTTCACAGATAAAAAACTGTTAGAACTGGAATTCAAATTCAGGCTTTTCTGGAGCCAGGACTGGAATATTTCTATATTAAAAAGCTCCCATCTGTTCTTTAAAGACAAAATAAACTTTTAAGAATCATTTTACTTAATAGTAGATATTTTAGATATTATGTTCTACTTGGCCTACTGAACTTTCGTGCAGCTAACCTAATTTAGATACAGGAAGGTTCTTTTACATAACAGTAATTTATTTCCAATAGTGATTGTTTTTCTTACTGATAGTCACTGGCCCCAGTAAATGTCCACTGAATCAAATTGAAACATGTTAAGTAAACCATTTGCAAATAATCAAAGTTGAAACTTATGTAGCTAAATATTTTTTCTTGTAATGTTGATATATCAGTGATTTTCAAGCAAAGATATTCTTAAAAAATTCCCTGAACTTCACTCTTGACCTACTGAATTAAAAATCTTCAGTGGAGGGTCCCATCATCTGTGGTTTTCTATAAAGTTTTATCCCTGTTTGAGAAGATCTGTGCTGCATATTTTCTTACTAAGAAGCACTTGTACCTGTCCTTCGTCTGGTAAACCGAGGCTGCTTAGTGATAGTTGTGGAAATAGAATCAGTACCATCATGTAGTTTGATCCTGCCTGAGGATTTGTGCTTGGTTATGTTTTCCTTTTTGGGGAAAAAAATCCAGGTGTTAGCTGTAGTCTTTATGCCACTTGGAATATTACCCAAGCTTATTTAGATAGAATGCTAATTTCGATTGCCTTTCTTTTACATTCAGGATTGGTATGAAAGAAGACTTTTATGAAAACCGATATACCATTGTAACATTTCCTATAAGCATGGTTTTACATGCTACCCATGAAAACATTTCCTAAAAGACACTGCAGAGAGTAAACTGGCATTGGGGTTCTAGAATGAACAGCTTGTAATGGCCTAAGAAGCAGCAGAATCTTAGCTGTAGGTCTTGAAAGTTCTTTGCGGTTTCTCTGCTGGTCTGTGGTAGCCCCTTTCCCTTCTCGGAGGGATACACTTGGTTATTTAACCATTCCTTTCAGGAGCAAACCCAGAGCTCCAGTTACTATGGCTCCTGTGTTCTCCTGCTGCAGGGACCTAGGCCTGGATGTGTGGGAGGCCCGAGTGCTCATGCTAAGCCTGTGATGCTCATCCTCGGCGCCTTTGTGCTGTACAGTGCTTGCCTGTTTCCTCTGGACACAATCTTCTCTCCCTTGATTTATTTTGCATTCTAGCATGCCTGTATCACCCTTTATTTTCTCTACCAGTGAATTATATTGTTTGAGGATATGTATGAGATGTTTGTGTTTGTAACCTGATAAACCTATGCTTGCCTGTGGTGTATTTTTTGTGTATGATATTGGGGACACAAGGACAGAGGAACAAAATGTCTGTAAGTACAGTGGAGGGAGTACCCCTGGTGTTCCTTGTGACTGAATTTTTTCTAAATTATAACAAGTGTATGTTGCTTTTAATAGAAACATGAGGATTTTTAAAAACATGTACCTTAATGTAAAAAGAATACTATTCAATTGTGATTCTGTTGGCAATGAAATTAATTTTAATTTTATTGCTTGCCATTAAGCCTATTTATAAAAGTACCTGATCTTTATGTGTGTGTGTGTGTGTGTGTGTGTGTGTGTGTGTGTGTGTGTGTGTTCCATTTGAATACACTTGGGTGTGACTTCCCTTAATTCAGCCTGCTATGCATCACCCTTCAACCATGCTGGCTCATCTGGACAGACAAGGCCTGTGTGGTCTACATTTTTAAAAAGTCAGCATTCGCCATTATCCTTTTCCTCTGATCCTTTAACAGTGCCACATGCTGTAAAATAAAAAGTGACAGCTTTCAGATTGATTTAGGAACAACGATCTTTTCTGCAATTAGACTGAAGACTTTAAATACCAACATAGATCCCCGTAGTGAGCCATCACCTCAGATTAAATATTAAGGTTTGTTGTATATGTGCCTACACTGCAAAGAAATTATTTGTTATTTGGATTACCTGAAGAATGCTATATCTAGTCTCTTCTGTCTCTTAATGCTAATTTTTGTGTGTGTGTGTGGGCTTCTTATAAGGTAACGGTAATACTCTTTTTAGCTATGACAATAAAGAGGCTATTGGAGGAATAGTCTTTAAATCTGTTTCCCCCAACCCCCAGAATTTAAAAGTATAGCTTACCTGAGACCATACTTTCTGCCTGTAAATTCTTGGTAGCAGTGCAGCTTACTGTGTTTTGTTGACAAAGTAACCATACCTTTCAAAGCATGTAGTTATTGTTTATCGTGGTCCCAGTGCTGCCACTTGCCCACTCTATGGTTTAGGGGAAGGAAAAAGTAGTGTGTTCCTGGTGGTTGTCTCACTAAGATGAGACTTACCCCATCTAAATATGGAAACATTTAGAAGAGTTTTCATATTAAAGTATTTTGCTCTTCTCCATTGGTAGATTTAGAAACATATGTTTCAAAACATATGTGTTCTAGCAAATCTGCCTTTCTTGATTGTGAAGATATTTTGGGGTTAACAGTAGAATGCCCATCTCAGCTATGTTATACTTCCATTTTGTGAGATTACTTCAGTTGAGAATAGACCTCGTTGTAGCCAGGGTTATATGCTGATGGCAAAAAAAAAACACAAAAATGGGGATTTAAACTTTTCTTTGAAGAAGCAACAGCCAAAATAATTACAATTTGACTGTTTTTTTTTTTTAGAGGTAAATATAACTACAGGCCTTGGTATAGTCATTTTGTTTTATATCATTTCTCTCTCTCAGATTTCAATTAGATAAATTCCGAGGACCTCTTATTGAATTTACATTTCTGTACAATAACCAGGGACTCTGCTTTCTTGTTCTCCAAGAATTATTTATCTAAGATCACATTCACTTAAAAATCAGGATTGGTCAGAAGGATTTCAATGACCCAGAGCTTTTTATAATGAAATAATACCAAGAAATAGTACTTGGTTTATACTTTTCTATGTACCTCTTTCCAATAGTGGAGCACCAAGGGAAACCATCATTGTAAAATAAAATTGTTTTTTATATTAATAAAAATGTGGTTTTAAAAGAATTGATTGACATTAAACATGACCTAAGTTCTAATTTTGATCTAACAATATTTTCACAATGCTTCATGTTTTGAAAGGTGATGTTAACAGTAACAATATTTTTACGCTTTCTTCCAAAAATGACCAGGTAGCTACGTTGTTAGGAGCAATAGAATATGAGGGTTTCCATATTAAATATTAAAAATGTTTTCTGTTTCTGAATAGTTTAAAGTTATCCTTAATACATTAGATATTTTGTGTTATAGAGTTACAGAATCCAGATTTGCATGTCATTTTAATAGCGCATCCATACACAAGAAGATAGGTATATAAAAATAAAACAAATTACATCAATAACTAAAAAAATCTAATCTTAAAAAACAACATGTTCCTAAATAATTGAAAGCTGGCTTTTTTACATGGATTTTGTTTTCATTTGTTGTGCCCAGAAGTCATTTTCTCTTATTTTTCTGTGTTGATGTACTATGCTTTAACAAACGTATTAAACACAAGCAGCCTTTAATCTATGAGGATGTTCTTTTTTCTTATTTTCTTAGGAGTCAGTGGATCATTGGGGAAAATGCTGCTTGTCCTGGTCCCTGGACTGTAGAAAGAAGATGCCAAAGGCAAAGTACATGTATCTGGCCCAGGAGCTCTTGTTTGATCCGGAATGGCCACCAAAACCTCAGACAACAACAGAAGCTAAAGCTTTGGTTAATGAAAATGGATCGTGTCAGATCATCACTGTAACATAGCAGTGCGTCAGTCTCAGTGGGATGCTAGTAGCAGTGTTGAGCAGAATGTAATTGTAGGACTTTCTGATCCTGTGTGTCAGACTAGCACTATTTCAATTTATGTCCCTTCTGATAGATATAGTAGCTAATTTGAATGCTTTTTTTGAAAAGAAGAAAAAGACTGGCCTGCCAGTTAAATTCATAATCAATCTGTGAAATCCTCGATCTTCATTCAGTAACTCTGAATATTATAAATATTTCCAGAATTTTCTTGATTGTTACCCTCAGTGACACTCTTTATATAGGGTACAGAAGAAAGTTGGTATTTGGTAGGGTTTTAGACATTAGCTTTTGAGACTTAGTTTATGCCTTTAAGTTTATGTTCACAAACCCTATTAGAAAAAGTCCTCATTTATATTATAGGCCCTAAATTTGTGGCTGATAAATTCAATGGGTGTTAGCCTCCAGTGAAAATAGGTAGAAAGCCTGTTTTCATTTGATTCCAACATTTCTTCCAAAGAATTCTATATATACATACACCAGTTCCCTTTGATAGCCTAGAGTTAGAAGTGAGTTTTATGGTGTTGCTTATAGAACAACTCAGGTGATTTCCATTGATGGTTTTATATTTTCTGTACAAACTACCTGGGTTTTATTTTTCTAATCAGCAAGGTGCTTCACTGCCTTCTTGAGATGTCCCTCAAAGCTATTAGTGGATCTTGTGCTATGTGTGGTGTTAGTAGTGTAATTTGTTTCAATTAAATGTTGTAAAACCTTTTTCATTAGGAGAAAAGATAGTTTTTTTGGCAATAGATGTGGATCTATCTAATATCTCTTCATACCTGTTTTTTCTCTCAGGTTTTATATTATTTTAAATGTCTTTTTCTTTTCTACTTTTTTAAATTACCTAAAGACATAGACTAATAGTGAGTTGGTTTTGTTTTTTGTGTGTGTTTTTTAGTTTTTTGAGTTAGACTTTTGCCTTCTAAAATTTTAAGGTTTGATATATGTCTATCCTATCAATAATAAGTCTTAAAAAATAATGAGGGTTTTGAATGACTGCTTTTTCAAAGCAATATGAACATGGTGAAAGTTTCTTTTGTGCCATTAGGTGGCGCCAGAGGTCAGAGCATATTTATTTTTGATTGGCTGTTGACAAATGAGCACATTTTGGTTGTGGAAATTTCTGGAAGAAAAGAAAAATGGAAATAAAGTTAAAGAGTAGACGTTCATTGAGCCAAAAGAAATGTGGATAATATTTTTCACCTTTCTGTTTTGCCTGGTTAATGTTTAAATTCTAAACAAAAAATAACTTTAAAAATGCCTTTACAGTTAAGATCTAGCAGTTTGGCAAAGCCCACAGTTAATGATAAACAAGGAAACTGATATTGCTGTAAAATGGACACTAAACTACTAAAACTGTGTGACATTATCCTATGTTCTTCCTTAACCAGTAGCATAGCGTGCATGAACTTGCCACTTCTAGCTGATCATTATTTTCCTGATATATACTTAACCAGTTTATCAAATGTACCCAGAACTGTAGAACCAAATGGTTCTCATTTTTTATGCTGCAGAGACATGAATGATGTTTGGTAACTATAGAAAAATGTAAGTTACACTCAGGATCACTGTTATTGCTATTGCCACTGATGATTCTTAACAAAAATATAATCGAAGTTTTCCATCAAAAAGTGTGATATGATATTAATACATATTAGATAAGAACAATTGTTCCATGAATGATTCTATGAAGCTATGCATCTTAGACCTCTTGAGCTGTGAATTAGCACTGTTTTCTATAGTTACTTATTCTCTTGATTGTTTTATAATTTCCATATTAATTTTCAGCATACACAAGTATTATTCTTCAGTGATATCCCAGAATTGTAAATCTTATTCATTGATTTAAATACTGAAGCATATAATTAATTACTAAGTAGCAGCTTAAAAAACCAATTATCAGATTGTAATCAACATCTTTAAGAGCATGATCGTAAAGAGCTATATTTTTTACACCCTCCCCTTTTTTAACATTTAGATTTTATAAGGGTTTTATATCTCATCTGTCCATATTGTTTTCAAAGGAATAAGGTTTTTAGGTAGGTGGAAAAGCATTTGTAGGAAATTAGATTTGAATGTAGACAAAGTGGGTTGTTCAAGTTGTAATTGATGGCTTCCAGAATATTATTTTAAGAACGTCTGTGAATATAGGTGTGGGTCCTACTCAGTGCCATAGATAGAGTCCTCTCTCTGTAGGTCACCATTACATAGTAATTTTGATTCTGAATTTCACATTAAATTATTTGACTGTATACAGACCTAAATTTTAAAATCTGTACATATATTATTTTGATGTATTAAGATTAATATTGCCGATTTAAATTTTATTTATGCACATACTTAAGGACAGAAATGTCCGGGAAAGTAATTGTTAAATAATGATATGTAATTTTTAACTTTTTAAATAAATAACAAGATTTTTAATGTGTGTCTCCCTCAGGGTTGTTTAAAGTTTTTTTTTTTCTCCCTGAAATATAAATAGTGGTAACTCTATGTTTTGTATCTTCTAGCACCAACTGCTGTAAAACAATGCTGCAAATAATGCTTGAATAAAAGTGGCTAAGCCAACAACAAAATAAATACTTTTTATATTAGTTTTATAATCCTTACATTCGAAAGCTTTCCAAATTGCACTTGCATTTAAACAAAACTGTTGCAGTTTATTTATTTTGTTTTCCGTGTTTATGAAAATACTGCACAGTTTCAAAGGCATGGTTAAATATTAGTGTTTATATGTCCTGTTCCCAAAATGGCTATACATACAATATTCAGAGAAGAGCAAAATTCAAGCTTTAGAAAACATTCTAAGATTTCATGCATGTAATTTTGTCATATCTGAAAATAGGTTTTTGTATATTTATGGTGGGAGGTGGTTGGGAACTTTTAACAGAATATGGGATGTTAATTTTTGTACAGTCTGTAGGCATTTACACATATTTTTAATGTATTTAAATTTGGTAATTATGTGCACATTAAATTAATAAAATAGTTACTTCCTGTTATAATTTGTGAATTCCCTAAGACTTTGGATTTTTTTAAAGAAACTTTATATCAGAAATGATACTGCATCTTTATATTTTTTAAATTGTATTGCTGCTCAAGAATGGTACCCGATGTCAAAAAGGCATACATTCATAATTGTACATTCAGCACTGTAAATAACCTTATGAAATCTTTTTTGATTGAAGCTATTCAAAATAAAAATGTAAATGAATGAAATAAAATTTCTTTTTTTCTGTGTCTTTATACCTTTGTTTGCTTTTTAGTTACATGGATACCACCCTCTGGATTTATTTTCCTGCTTAAGACTTTCCCATTTCCTTTTTTTTTTTTTAACTTTGTATTTTTTAAGGAAATAAATACATTTCACATAACACGTCATGTCTGAGACCACCCCTTGAAAACCTCGCAGTCAGATAGTTTAGAGCCAAATGTTAAGTGTCAGGAGGCCTGGAGGAAATGGTAAATTATAAGACTAGGGATTTATAGTCTGTTAATTGTTGGGAAGATCAAACCAACAGCTAATATCATGTAAGACATGTTATGTTGAAGTGAAGTGGCATCCATGGGTGCAAAAAGAGCCCTCCAAGAAGAAGAGAGACTCTTTGGAGCTACCTACTGCTTATAGAAATCCCAGAGAAGGCAGATTTGTGTTGGGCCTCTGCTTGGGTAGGTGCTAATTGGTATCGCAGGTTCTGCGGGAGCCTTGCTTGCGTCCTCTGCTGTGGGCTGTGTGGCTGGCTGTGGTGAGATGGATTCAGTGGTGTGAAGGCCTAGTTTTTCTATTCACTATGGTTTGTGTAGCAAATGATCATGTCCCCACAGCCTGCTGCCATGGGAATTCATGTCTCTCCTTCCTCTTCCCCCTACATCACTGCCAGGTGCTTTATTCTGAGTGTGTGTTGCAGGAAGGACAGGAGGTCCAGGAGTTTGAAGGAGAATGTCCCTGTTCAAAGTTGAGGTTGTGGTTACTTTCTAAGTAGAAAGATCCCTGCTGTGTCCTGGCCACTGAGTCTCCCCCATGGAGGAAGAAAAGCATATTCCACCCAGTAAGACACCTGTTTTTGAATGGCAAAACCCCAGAGGCCAGGGTTCCATGACTGAAAAAGTAGCTGCCTTTCAGGACAGCAGATTTCTGACCTGTTTCATGGATCCCAAATCCAAAGGACTTGAACACGAGTTGTCAGTTTCATTGCTCAAAATACTCAGTACCTGGTCTGTTCGTTTAGTGGATGGACTCGCCGTGTTCCTCCATGGTTTGCAACTTCTGTGTCCAGTTTTCCCTCCTTGGGCAATCAGCATGTCCCGCCGTCTTCAAAGAGCAAAACCTGAGGCCATTCAGATTGGAGGTTTTCCTGAGGAAATAGGCCGAAGATACTTCACTGGAATTGGACCCAGTCTTACTCTGTTTACTCCACAGTATTTCTTCCCAGTCTATCCCAGTTGCTCCCTGACATTTCTGTGGACAAGGGACTTCCGCTTCCTGTGCCTATCTATGCATGACTGACTGGTCACCAGGGTAGCTGCTCTGGGCTCTGGAGTTGCTTCCCTTGATGGAGCCGAAAGACATGTTCTCTGATACCTGACAGAGGCAGTAGCTTTTCCTGTGCTTCAGGACTTCATGACTTAGATGATAATTTCAGTCACTTCAGCATTTACTGGGCTTTGACGGCATTTGCTACATCAAAAGCTGATTGCATTTCAGTGCTTTTTCCAGAACACCTGAAAATGTCATGGATCTGGGGACTTCCTTCCCAACAGGGATAATTTCAGAACCACGTACACTACCCATCCACTCAAGTGATTCCAGAGGTTAGTGTTGACTTTCATAATTAAGCATTGACTTTCTCCAGGATGCTTTTTTTTTTTAAGATTTTATTGGGGAGTTGGGGGAGGGGAACAGTGTTGGGAATTAGGAACAACCAAGTTGTTGTCCTTCAGTCTTAGTTGTGGAGGGCACAGCTAGCTCAGCTCCAAGTCCAGTCGCCATCTGGCTGCCTGTTGGCAGCTCACAGCCGCTCAGCTCAAGGTGCCAGTGTTCAATCTTAGTTGCGGGTGGGCGTAGCCCACTATCGCATGCGGGAGTCAAACCGGCAACCTTGTTGGGAGCACGTGCTCCCACCAGATGAGCAATCCTGCCACCTGTTGGCAGCTCAGCGGCAGCTCAGCTCAGGCGCAGCTCACTGGCCCATGTGGGAATCAAACCAGCGACGCTGTTTCTCAGAGCTCGTGCTCTTAACAAACTGAGCCACTCGGCCAGCCCCTCCAGTATGTTTTAATACCTTTATTCGTACCATTTTTCTTCAATGATGTTATTTTCCCTTCCAAATCACTTTATTTTTACATTAAAGTTTATTAAAAGATTATAGTGATAGAAGCACATTTAATAAAAATGCAAACCTCACAGAAAGGTATACAAGAAAGCCCACTTATGCCATGGTTTCTCCCCTAAAAGGTGAATACTAAAATTTCTTGGGTATTTCATTCCAGAAAAAATATTTATGTATATAAAAATCCTGCACAAGTAGAACCCCATTTTATATGCTACCCTGCCCTTGTTTTGTGTCATTCTGTATATCTGAGGAAGTTATATCAGCTCAAGTTCATTCTCTTTAAAGTTTGCAAGGCATCCCATTGCATGGGCATGCCATAATTTAAACGACTTGTTCCCCGTTGATGGTCATTTAGGTTTTCATTTATTTTTCTATTAAAATCCGCAATAAGTGATTTTGTGCACATACCTTAATGAGCATATCCACTGTGTATATTTTTAGCAGTGGAACTGATGGACAAAGGTTATGTATACTTTAAATTTGGTTGATACTACTAAATTTTCCTAAGTTTGCCTCAATTTATAATCCCAACAATGTAGTATGAGAATGTCTATTCATGCTTCATAAAATACTGGATATTTTTCAAGCTTTAATCATTAAAAGGTTATTTCAGGGCCGACAGTGGCACGATGGTTAAGAACTGGCTTGGGATGCCAGAGGGCCCCGGTTCGGATCCCACATATGAGAGCCAGTGACACTGCCCTCCACACCTAAGATGCTGAACAACAGCTCAACCTGGAGCTGGGCTGCCGTGAGTCGCCTGCAA
>NW_017731358.1:899686-908380 GCF_001890085.2 Hipposideros armiger | reverse complement strand
CGTCCTCCACAACTAGACTGAAGAACAAAACGACAGCAACTTGTCTGTTCCCCTTCCCCCAATTCCCCAGCACTGTTCCCATCCCCGCAATTCCCCAATTAAAAAAAAAAAGTTATTTCATTGTGGTATTGGTGCAGGAATTCTAAAATAGAGAACCCAGAAACGGACCCATGCACTCAGGAGATGTTGGTTCATGGCAGTGCTGACATGGTAGCTCTGAGAGAAGAAGGGGTTTACGTGTGTGTGTGTGTGTGTGTGTGTGTGTGTGTGTGTGTGTGTGTGTGAGAAAATAAAATTGGACTCAACTCACATCATACACAAAAATCAACTCTAGATGGATTAAAGATCTAAAAGCAAGGACAAAACTATAAAAATAAGGCATTATAGGGGAATATTTTTCTAATGGGAGGAAAGGTTTAAAAGACAAAAACAAATTGTAAAATAAAAATTAATTTTGCCTATATTAAGACTGTCAAAAGACCTCATAAAGAAGGTGAAAAAGCAGATCAAACTATGTAGTTGAAGATATTTGTAATACCTATAACCAACAAAGGATTAGTATCCACACTCATTTCTCAGGAGATGAAGCACAAGTGGCACTTCAAATATAAAAGGATGCTTACGTTCATTATTAGAGAAAAGATTAAAGCCACACTGTGACAGTTATTTTATATGAATGGCAAAAATTTAAAAATCAATTCCAAGTGTGGGCAGAGCTATGAAGCACAGGAACTGTCATACTCCAAAAATGACATTATATATTGGTACAGCTGCTTTGGAAAGCAGTTTGACATTCCTAAATTGAACATGTAAACACTCTTCAATCCAGTAATGCCATAATGGAACATATTTGAGAATATTTTTAGCTTTATTATTCATCGAAGGGGAAAGGGGGAACTGGAGTAGGGAATTGGGGCAATGTGGCACGAAGGGAAGACCCAAAGGAAGTGTGGCCTCTCTAGGGGTGTGGCTGCTGCCATGATCCAACTATGTCACTAAGCTTTTCCAGCACCCGAGCTATATTGTGCCATTTATGGAGAAACTTCTCTCCCCATTCAGCTTTGACAAGGATTTAGGTTGTATGTGGCCTCTCCGTTTGACAATATTTGTCATTAAAACCCAGAATATGCCCTCTGAGATAGGTCCTTTCTGTGACTATTCTGGTCTTTATCCTCAGGATGCAAGGATACCTCCCTCTTCCTTTGGAAAGTGCAGAATCACAAGCCAAGCTCTAATTAAGCCTTTCAGTCAGTGGCTTTGGGGTGCAGCACCATTTCAGGTAAGGCCAAATGTTTTAAAAATGAGTATGGGCAACTGGAGGGCTCAGTTAGTGCATGTGCATAAGAAATAAAATCTAGTACAAGAATTGATTTATGTAAAATTACATTTGGGAAACATTGTTTTGGCAGATGAGTATTTTTGTATTTCACAGATAATTCAATATGACAAGTATTTTTAATCAAGAATCTTGGAAATGATAGCTCCTTATTTACGGCTCACTCAGATATACTACTTTCAAATTTTAGCTCTGTGACCCTGCTTAAGTGACTTAACCTTTCTGTGCCTTAATTTCTTCATCCTTTGGGGATAATAATAGTACATATTTCATAGGGTTAGGTAAGGATTAAATGAATTGATCCAAATAAAGTGCTGGGAGCAATGCATGGCATGAAGTCATAGGCATTATTATCTGCTTTTCTCAGTGTGGCTGAGGGTGTTCACTATTTGAGGGTGTTTGTTGCTTTAGTAGAGTAGTTGGTATTGCTGATATACCATGGTTATAATAAAAGGCATCCGGTGGTGGTTGCTGCTCTTATAACAGACTGCTGTTGCCTTCATGACTGTTGGTTATAGCCACCTCTAGGTAAGTTATACAGTCAAGAGCAGAGAGCTGTTTTTATAATGGGTGCTGCTCTGTGATGTCTGGAGTTTAACTGAGAATGATTAGTGAATGAGTTCTATCTATGTAAAGATCTTAAAAGTATTGGCTTTTTTATAGCTCGAAACGATTTAATTTCAATGCTGAGAGTGGAAAAATTAGTAAAACAAAAGAATGAGACCTCGTTGTGTAGAGTGAATGTGTTCTTACCACCCTGGAAAATCTACACTCCTAAGAAAAGAAGGAGACTTCTTTGTATCTGCATAACATTCAGAGTCAGTGATAATCCTGGTGCTAATCATGCCTCTGCAAAATTAAATTCCCAGGGTTCCAAGAGCGAGTATGAGCATTGGCCCTTGTGTGTTGCCCACAGGTTTCAGACATGCTGAAGGGCACCCTGCTGTGCGCAGTGCTCGTGCTCCTGCGTGCCCAGCCCTTTCCCTGCCCGCGTGGCTGCAAATGTGAATTCCGGGACGCGGCGCAATGCTCCGGGGGCGACGTGTCGCGCATCGCCGCGCTCGGCCTGCCCACCAACCTCACGCACATCCTGCTCTTCGGAATGGGCCGGGGCACCTTGCTGAATCACAGCTTCAGTGGCATGACCGTCCTGCAACGCCTGATACTGTCGAAGAGCCACATTTCAGCCATCGCCCCTGGCACCTTCAATGACCTGATAAAACTAAAAACCCTGAGGTTGTCGCACAACAAGATCACTCATCTTCCAGGAGGGCTCTTGGATAAGATGGTGCTCCTGGAACAGTTATTTTTGAACAACAATGAACTAAAGGGCATTGACCAAAACATGTTTCAGAAACTGGTTAACCTGAAGGAGCTCGTTTTAACCTACAATCAACTCGTTTTCCTGCCTGCTAGCCTCTTCACACATCTGGGGAACCTGAGGTTGTTGGATTTATCGGGAAACAATTTGACCCACCTGCCCAAGGGATTGCTTGTAGCACAGGTTAAGCTTGAGAAACTTCTGCTCCACTCTAACCAGCTGGTCTCTTTGGACTCGGTGCTGTTCAGTAGCCTGCGCGCCCTGACAGAGCTGCAGCTCTACAGAAACCACATCCGTTCCATCGCTCCCGGGGCCTTCGACAGGCTCCGCAACCTGAGCTGTTTGACTCTTTCTAGAAACCAGCTCGAGTTCCTGCCCTCTGCACTCTTTCTTCACTTGCACAATTTGAGCCTCTTGACGCTGTTCGAGAACCCGCTGGAAGAGCTCCCGGCAGTGCTCTTCGGGGAGATGGCGCGCCTGCAGGAGCTGTGGCTAAACGGCACCCAGCTGCGCACCCTGCCGGACGCCGCCTTCCGCAACCTGAGCCGCCTGCGGGCGTTAGGGGTGACCCTGAGCCCGCGTCTGAGCGTGCTCCCGGAGGGCGCCTTCCGGGGCCTCGGCGAGCTCCAGGTGCTCGCCCTGCACTCCAACAGCCTGGCCTCCTTGCCCGACGGCCTGCTGCGTGGCCTCCGCAGCCTCCGCCAAGTGTCGCTGCGCCACAACATGCTGCGGACCCTGCCCCGCGCGTTTTTCCGCGACCTTCGCAGCCTGGAGGAGGTCCAGCTCGACCACAACCAGCTGGAGATCCTGCCCGGCGACGTGTTTGGGAGTCTGCCCCGGCTGGCGGAGGTCCTGTTGGGACACAATCCCTGGCGGTGCGACTGTGGCCTGCGGCCGTTCTTGGCGTGGCTGCAGCAGCACTCGCGCCTCCTGGGCGGAGCCGAGTCCCCGCAGTGCCGCAGCCCCGTGCTGCACGCTGGCCTGCCGCTCAGGGCACTGCGGAACAGTGACCTGGGGTGCCCAGGCACCGGGGGCCCGCCTCCTCACTCTCCCACGCCCTCCTGGCAGGCCGTGTCCACTGCCCGAGGTATCCCTGCCTTGGTGCCTCACAGCTCAGACCGCTGCGCGTGGGCGCAGGCGGTGGCCGCGGGCGAGCATCAAGACCATAGTTGGTTCTGGGTTCTTTATTTTCTGTTTTTAGCCACTCAGGCCGCAATAACTGGGTTCATTGTGTTTGCTATGATTCAACTCTGCCGGCTCTTTCGAAAATTAATCAGAGAGAGGGCCCTTTTTAGAATCAGTGGGAAAAACTTTCAATTAATTAAAACGTAACCAGAGTATTGTTAGATGTGGCTCTGGGGAGAATCCAGGCAGGCTGCTGGTGTCTTCCTTTTTCTTCTCCCTCCGCTTCTTACCCCTTCTCCCTCTCGCTCTCCCCTCTCCCCTCAATCCCACTTCTCTGTCTCCCTCCTCCTCCTCCCTCTCCCTCCACAGAATAGCCTTTACATGTGTAAATTGTGACTGTCAGCTTTGCTTTGTAACACACACACACACACACACACACACGCACGCACACACACGCTGTGTGCTCCTGGGTGTGGATTGTGACGGTCCCACCCTTAAGCCCACTGTGCCAGGTGGAGAGACGGTCCCTTAAACGTTTACAGAGGAAGGAAGGGTGCAAATGAGCCAGCCAACCCCAGGCTAGGGACCAGCTCCTGCACATAGTAGGTGTCTGGTAAATGTTTGTGAAATGAATGAATAAAGTGAATACACATGGTCCAAGTGATGGAGACTTCTCCTGAGGAAAAGGATAGATTGTTGTCATTATGTGCTTTCATTTGAAAAGCAGAAGTCTTCCAGTTCTCTGTCCAGTTTTTTTCCCCTCACTTTCTGTATCTCCCACCTGTGGGCTATTTGGGAGAGCGCTGGACTCCATTCAGTGCATAGTTTCAGAGTAGACTTACTCTGTGATAGACTGAAAGATAAAAGAACACAGGGACTTCCCACCAGGAGCTCAGCCCTACCATCAGAGCCCAGTGCCAAGGAGCAGGGGCTGTGGGGAGAGTGGGTGGAACAGAGGTTTGAGAGAGGAGTTAGGAACCCACCAGGAGGTCTAAGTATGTGTGTCTGCAAAGATTCCTGAAACTGCTAGGAGCATGCAATATATCATTTGACACGGTGGTGGTGTTGTTTTCTAAGATTTTTATTGGAAAATTGGGGAGGGGAACAGTGTGTTTTTCCAGGACCCATCAGCTCCAAGTCAAGTCGTTGTCCTTCAATCTTAGTTGTGGAGGGCTCAAGCTCAACTCCAAGTCCAGTTGTCGCTTTCAATCTAGTTGGGGGGGGTGGGGGTGGAGAGGAACAGCCTACCATCTCATGTGGGACTCCAGCCAGCAACATTGTTGTTAAAAGTACACGCTCTTTTTCTTTTACAATAAAATTTGACAGATAAAGTTGAAGGCTCCTGCACATGTGTCTTCCGTGTTCCCATTGCTCTCCTTCTCTTAGAGGTAACCTACTTAATAAATTTGGTGTTTTCACCTCTAGGCATGTTTTTATACTTATTACATGTGTCTACAACTCTGAACAAGCTGAAGTAATGCTATGCCTGTTTTCAAATTTTATATAAATAATGCTACTCTGCATATAGTATTTTTTTTCTGGCCTAACATAATTTTGAAAATTATCCATATGAAGCATTTGGTTCTAGTTCATTCATTGTAATAGCTGCACCATCCTCTATTGAATAAATAGACCACAATTTATCTGTTTTCTTGTTGATGGACATTTATTTCCAGTGTTCTTTTCTTTTCTTTTTATTCCCTATCACTCTGTATCCTTTCCAACTCTAAATAATGTCAGAAATTTTAATTTCTGTCAATCTGAAAGGTATGAAATGCTAACTCATTATTGTTTTATCTTTGATTTCCCTGATAACCAGTGAGTTAAACTTATTTTTTTGTTTATGGAAATTCAGATTTCTTCTTCTGAGAATTGTCTGTGCATATACATAGACCAATTTATAATGGGGCATTTTGTCTTTTTCCTATTGATCTGTAGGAATTCTTTACATATCCTGGACATTAATCCTCTATAAATTACAATTAAGTTTGCAAACTTGTTGCAACGATGTTGCTAACCTTTTTTGATATCAGAGGGATTATTCATTATTAATTTATACCAACTGGACAAACAGTTAACAAGTTTACTATTTGGAAGTGCTGAAAAGGCTGCGTGAAAAAGGTAGACGACCTGAACTTTTCGTCAACAATTCATGGCTCTTGTATCACGACAATGCACCAGCTCACACAGCACTGTCTGTGAGGGAGTTTGTAGCCAGTAAACAAATAACTGTATTGGAACACCCTTCCTACTCACCTGATCTGGCCCCCAATGACTTCTTTCTTTATCCTTTATCCAATAAAGGAACTATTGAAAGGAAGACATTTTGATGACATTCAGGACATCAAGGGTAATATGATGACAGCTTGAATGGCCATTCCAGAAAAAGAGTTCCAAAATTGCTTTGAAGGGTGGACTAGGCGCTGGCGTCGGTGCATAGCTTCCCAAGGGGAGTACTTTCAAGGTGACTTTAGTGATATTCAGCAATTAGGTATGTAGCACTTTTTCTAGAATGAGTTCACGAACTTAATTGTCCGACCTCGTATATGCTTTGCAGCTATTTTTTTTTTTTTAGTTTGTGGCTTCTTATTTCACTTTATACTGTCTTTTGTGGAACAGAAGCTTTAATTTTAATCTAGTCAAATGTAGCAATATACTTTTATGGTTTGTGCTTTTAAAATAATCTTGTTTAAGAAATTCTTCCTACTTTCAAGTCATAAAAGTAGTCTCCTATATTTTCTTCTGAAAGTTGTCAAGTTTTGTTTTTCACATGGAATTTATTTTTGTATACAGTGTGATGCAGGGAACCAAGTGTAGTGTTTCCAAATGTACATTATGTCCTGCTGTCCCAGACCATTTATCCCACAGTCCCTCCTCCCCCACTGACTTGCTAAGCTACCTCTGTCATGTATCAAGTTTCCATATTCATGGGTTGGTTTCTGGGTTCTGTAGCCTAAATCATTAGCTTGTTGGTCTAGTCTTATATCATACTGTGTTCATTATTGTGGCTTTAATAATTCTTGGTATGGGGTCACTACTCTACCTTGTTCTTGTTCAGAAAAGTCTTATCTATTTGGGGCCTTTTGCAATTTTATGCACGGTTTAAGGTCAGCATGTCAAGTTCCACTGAGAAGCCCTGCTGGGATTCTGATAGAATTGGACTGAATGTGTAAACTAATTTTGGTGGGGAGGGATTTACATTCTTCACCATACCTAGTGCACTTGTGTGTAAACTGGCTCATCTTTCCATTTATTTCAGTCTTTTCTAATCTTTCAATGAGGTTTCAGAATTTTTTAAATAAAAATCTTGCACGTTTTGTTAGATTTATTCCTAAATATGCTCCCCTCTTTTAAAATCCTTGTTGCTATGTAGATATTATCCTTTTTTAAAAAATTACATTTTCTAATTGTTTATTACCATTTATATAGAAATGGAATTCATTTTTACATAATTATCTTATATCTGATAAAAATTCTAAAAGTTTGCTTCTTTCTATTAAAACCTTATACCTTCTAGTTATTCATTTAAAAAATTCGTACCTGCACTAGCT
Source organism: Hipposideros armiger (assembly GCF_001890085.2). NCBI lineage: Eukaryota > Metazoa > Chordata > Mammalia > Chiroptera > Hipposideridae > Hipposideros > Hipposideros armiger. The sequence continues at coordinate 901,047 of NW_017731358.1, read as the reverse complement.
AAAACTTCCACTACAATACTGAATAGAAGCAGTGACAATGAGCATCCTTAAAAGCATCTGATTGCAAATGGAATGCCTCTCATGTTTCATCAATAAATGTGACATTTCTAGCTCTAGTTGGCTAAGTATTTTTTAAACTATGAGTAGACGTTAAATTTTATCAATATATTTTCATCTATTAAGATGCTTATATAGTTTTTCTTTTTTAATGTGTTAAAGTTGTAAATAAAATTTATAGACTTTGAAAAATAAATTTATTCTTGCATTCTTGAAGTAGAATGAGCCTGGTCATGCATTTAGAAAATACATTGTTGGATTTAGTTTGCTAACGTTTTGTTTAGAACTTTTGTTATCTGTTCATTAGTGAGATTCTCTTATAAATTTTTAAAAAATAATCTTTGACTGATTTTGACTGTATCATCCAAAGTATACAGCCTCATAAAATGGGTGGGGATCATCTCTCTGGAACAGTTTGTAAAAAATGGGATTATCTTTTCCTTGAATGTATCATAGAACTCCTTTCTAAAACCATCTTGGCCTGGTTTTGTGTGTATATATTAATTATCTTTTGCTGCATAGCAAATACCCCAAATCTTAGTGGCTTAAAACAATAACATTTATTATCTCACAGTTTCTGAGGATCAGGAATTTGGGAGCAGCTTAATTGGGTGGTTCTGGCTCAAGGTCACTCATGGCGTTATCAAAATGTTGGCTGGGACTATAGTCATCTTGACGGGGCCAGAGGATCTGCTTCCAAAATATTTCACTCACAGTCATTGGCAGTTCTTTGCTGGCTAATCGCAGGAGGCCTCAGATCCTTGCCACACGGACCTCTTCATAGGGATGCTTGAGTGTCCTCATTACATGGCAGCTGGCATCCCCCAGAGCTAGGATTCAGAGAGAGATATCAGGGCAGAAGTCTCAATGTCTTTTACAGTTTAACCTCAAAAGTCACATTTCATCACTCCATCACTTTCACAGTACCCTACTCGTTTATTTAAGTCAGCCCTATCCAACATGGGCGGTCACTATACCAGAGTGTTAATACCAGGAGGCCAGAATCACTGGAGGCCATTTTGTTTTGTTTTGTTTTGTTTTTAGCTGAGCCATCCTGCCACCTGTTGGCAGCTCAGTGGCAGCTCAGCTCGGGCCGGGCATCAAACCTGTGACCCTGTTGCTCAGAGCTCTCACTCTTAAGCAAGCTCTTAACCAACTGAGCCACTCGGCCGGTCCTTGGAGGCCATTTTGGAGCCTGGCTACCACAGTATGTGTAAGTGTGTTAAACCTAACTACTGATTTATTTATTTTTTCAGTGGTTATAGATCTACTCAATTTTGTATTTCCTCACTTTTATTAAAACA
>NW_017731358.1:896559-897661 GCF_001890085.2 Hipposideros armiger | reverse complement strand
TTTTAAAGTCTATGTGTTTTTTTGTTTGTTTGTAACCACTCAAGCTTTCTGTTGGTTAGTATCTCTATGGATACATTTTCCATTCTTTATTTTCACCTTTTTTCTTTAGTTTTACTTTAGGTGTATCTTTTGTGGACAGCATATAGTTGGAATTTTCTAAATTTTATTTAGATAACATCTTTCTGTTAATAACTAAAGTTAATCTGCTTATATTTATTTTAGCTAGTTGCTGATGTACTGTTACTACAAAGTGATTTTTTGTTTTCTATTTCCCATTTCTTTCTTTGCTTCCCCCCACCGCCCCACCCAGGCTTCTTTCATGCCCTCTGGGGGATTGATAAGATTATAGTACTCTCATGTATGTTGGTTTTTGTTGTTGTTATTCTTTCAGTAGTTATCTTTTTCAAGCATGCATACTTAATTATATATTTTTCTAACCAGTTTTAAAGTATTCAGCCTTTCTTTTCTGTTTCTAAACATGCAATGGATTTTACTGTCTTAACTGCCCAGTCAACACAGACAACCATCCTCAGCATCTAGTTATCTAAGTTTTGGGTTTACCTTTTAAAACTTGGTTTTTAAATTTTTTTTTGTAATTAAATTTAATTTACTGATGTATTATACATTTCTTCTCATATATCTTGGTTGAATCATATGAAATTTCTGATATTCAACCATTTTGTACCTAAAAAAAAAGTTTCATGTGATTCACTTTAAAGATATAACACCATATATACCTTTTAATAATTACATTTGTAACTTTAAATTTCACCTTATGTCATGTTCCATCAACTATAAATGGTCTCTATTAATTAACACCTTGCTCTGTAAGTTGGCATCATTGCTCCTATTTGTCCCAAGTTCTTTTCCCTTCCACCTCCCAATTTCTGTCAAGGCTGATGACTTTTATATTTTCTTATCATAATTAAAATTTTAGTGATTGTTGAAAATTTTGAAAATGAATAAAAAAGAGTTGATGTCATTGTTCATTTGTAAATATTATTATTTTTTTTAATTAAAGTATTTTTTATTATGAAATACACATTTTTTAGAATTAGTTTCAGCTGTACAACACAGTGCAATAGTTATAATTTTTACCCCT
>NW_017731358.1:874058-895469 GCF_001890085.2 Hipposideros armiger | reverse complement strand
TAATTTCTTTTTTCTTCTTTCTGGAGACTTCTCAACTCTATCTTTCAACAATTAATCAAAATTTTAATTTCTGCAATTGTATTTTAAAATTCTGTGGCCTCTGTTCTTGAATGGTTTTTAATCGTTTTGCTTGTAGACTCTTATTCTTGTTTTATAGATGCAGTCTTTTTTGGATTTTTCTTAGGATACAAGAATTTAAATTTTTGTGCTTTTTAAAGTTCCCTTTTACTTTCTGAGCTATAGCTGTTTTCTCCGGGATTTTTGTTGTTTTTGTTGCTTGCTTGCTTGCTTCCCTTAAATCCTTGGTTGCTGGTTCATATTTTAAAAGTAAGACAATAAAAATAACAAACTTTGGGAGCTTTGTGCACATGGGCAAGAGTTTTTGACTGGCAAGCTTCATTTTAGGGCTCTGGGGTAGCAAGCTGAGTATTTACTGGGAACCTCTCCACACCAGAATGTTTATAGAGGGTTGTTTTCTCTAGTACCTTGTAATTTCTTTAAATAACTTCTTTGTTTGTTTGTTTTCCTAGGGAAACAAAGCAGAGGCAACTGTTGCATATGCTAGCTTTCAAATAACTCCCTGGTTTTTACTCCTGGATCTCAGACTTGTCCTACATTGTACTTGGTGTAATCAATTTCCAAGCCTATTTGGGGCTCTGTTAAGAAAACGGGCTCTCTCTGCTCTTGCTGCCTGTGGCTTCCTCCTCCTCACCTACCTTCTGTTCTGTTCTATAAACTTGATGAAATCTCCAGTCCATTGATACTCCTCTCCCATTTCCTGTGATGCTGTGGGTTTGTACCATTTTGATTCCTTTACTATCATCTAAGTGACACTCAGGGATGGAGAGGTGACAACTGGGTACAATCAATTTGCATGTTTAACTGAAAGTCCATTCATTTCTATTCTCCAAATTCCAGCTCTAGAAGTTTCTTTGACTTCTGGACAAAAAATTGGGTCTATATTGTCCCGAGTCCTGGTTCCTCCTGCACTTGGAACCTCTCCCTCATCCCCCCATTTCATGTTCTAATTGGCTTCTCTCTCTGGAACCATGGCAGGTTGGTCTCTGAATCTCTGGTGACACTGGGACTTACCAAAGCTGTTTTGGGGAGAAGTCACACTGGGCTTCCCAGCTTTTAAAAATCACCATTACTACCAGGGCGTGCCAAAGGTAGGGAGATTCCAGGACTCGCTACCTAGTTGCTGCCCACACCCTCGTTAGGCATCTGGAATGCTACAGGATGATTTCGTCATCATCATAAAGAGACAAGCATTAATTGAGTTCAGTGGCTGGATGCAGAGTACCGGAGCCTGAGTTACCCAGGGGAAGAACCCATGAACAGCCTCTGCCCAGTGACATCCTTCCGCCCTCCCCTTCAAGCTCTCTGTCCATGCTTCTAGGTGCTTCCTGGCGTTTATTATCCCAGCACAAATATAGATTATTTCCAAGTCCAACTCTTGGGAGGGTTCTGTGTTCCAGCTGCTACCACATTCAACCAACGTTTTTATTAAACATCTGGCTATGGCTGACACCGTATCAACTTTCCTAACCCTCAAAACTGCCCTGGGAAGTAGGTATTATTATCCCACTTTACTGAAAACTGAGGGCCAGATAGGGCAGTAACGTACATGAGGTATGATTGGCAGAGATGTCATGTAAGCTCAAGTCTCCTGGCTTTGGGCCTAGAGCTAGTCCAAGTCCCCTCCCCACTGCTTCCCCTGATATGGCTGGGGGCAGTCCCCCAGCCAGGACCTGCTGATCTCAGAGATGCAAGCCCCTGGAGGACGCGCACATTTGTGGCTGTGGACATCCTGACCCAGGGGTTCTTGTCTCTCAAACCTAGCGGAGGCTCCCTGAGAGCTGAGTACTACTTGTGGGGGTCTTGGCTAGTGAGAAGAAGAACAGAGGAGACTAAGTGTGGAACATGCAAGAAAAAAGGATGGGGAGAGAGGTAATTGTGAGGGCCAGGACATGACAGAAAGGAGGTAGAAATCTAAGTGAGCCTGGCCCTGACCCAGCAGGGGTGACCCAGAGTCCGTGAGAGGTATCCTAATGTGGCAGAATGGCAGAGTTGGTCTCAGATGTGGGTCTTAGCTCTGCCACTGTCTGTTTCCCCATCCTCACTGGGGTGTTATAAGAGTCCCAAACAGTAATGCATGTAAAAGTGTGCTATAAACTGAAGCTCTGTTCAGCAGCAGTAAAGGGTCCCCTTGTTGGCACACCCCAAGGGCAGGGTGGTGTCTACTCCATTGCCTCTATACCCCAAAGTGTAACCAAGAACAGTGGCACCTGGCACAGAGGAGACCCAGGAAAGAAGGATGTTCAACAGAGGATGCAGAGAGAGAGAACAAGGATGCAGGCCTCTCCCATGGCACTGCCCTCCCTGCACTGGCCCCACAGCCCAGAGACCCTCACCTCCTTCTCCTGACCACAATGGCACAGCAGGGACCACTGTCTGAGGCCTGCGAGACAGCAGCTTGCCTCAGGCAGAAGGCAGAGAGTTGGGCCTCCTCCCTGGCTCCAAACCCCTAACAACTTATGTTCACAGTGACATGAAAACTGTTGAGTATTTCTGAGTTTTTACCCCTTAAGTATAAGTTCAAATTCAGCCTCTGTTCAAATTCTTTTCAGTTGATTTGTAGGACAGGAGGAGAGGAGATGGGATCGGTGAAATTCTACAGACTGTCCAGCTTTGGGAACGGTATTCCTCTAATAGGTTATTGGCCTGGACACCTGCCCAGGGTCACTCAGTTGGAACAGTCTATCTGAGGTTGATCCTCAGAGAACCTCCTAGAGATATCAGACCCCTGTGTGCCACAACCTTCCCAGTACCCCTTTCTGGTCCAACTAAAGAAACTCCTGGGCACTGTGAGATCTGTAACATTTCTAGTGATGATAAATTGAACATTAATGTTCAGTTGAAGGATTCAATTTAAGGAAGACTCTTCTCTTCATATCTGTCAATAGGAAGAAACAAGGTGCCTCGAAAGGTAGTGAGCCTCACAACTCTAGAGGCAATCTAGATGGCTCTTTCTGGAAGAGAAATGAAAGGAAAGCAAGCAAATAATAATAGCAATAGTAAGGAACAAAAACTAGCCATGCTTTCTTGTCTCCATGCCTTGTGCAAGCAGATTCTTCTTGTAAATCTCTTTTCCCTTTCATACCACGGTGCTTCTGCGTAAAATGCTTGCACAGCCCTAAAGGATCCGTTCAAATGTAATGCCTCTTTTCATGCACACAGTTAGGTGTTCCCTGTGCTAAGCAGAATAATAGCTGACAAAAATGTTCAAGTCCTAATCCCCAGAACCTATGAATATGTAAATATGTTGTCCTCCATGGCAAAAGGGACTTTGCAGAAGTGATTAAATTAAGAACCTTGTGATGGGAAGATTATCCTGGCTTATCCAGGCAAACCCAATGTAAGCACAAGGGTCCTCTTAGGTGAGAAAAGGAAGCAGGAGGTTAGAGAAATCTGAAGATGGGACAATTCTGGCTTTGATGATGGAGAAAGGGGGCCATGAACCAAGGAATGTGGGCAGCCTCTAGAAGCTGGAAAAGGCAAGGAAACAGATCCTCTCCTAGAACCTCCAGAAGGAGCCCAGCCCTGCTGACAGACACCTTGATTTTAGCCCAGTGAGACCCATTTTGGGTTTGTGGTCATTTCTTACAGCAGCAACAGGAAGCTACCCGTTCCCGTTTCCATGCCTCAGTTACAGCATCTAGCATATTGCACTATAATTCTATGTGTGCTGGTCTCCTTATCTGAGCCCGTTGGGGTACAAGCTATACTAAGTAGTCTTTCTATCATGGCACTGCAGGACACAGTCAGTGCTCAGAGTTAGTGCTCACCTGAATGAAAATGTAATACATAAGCTGGCCCCCAGAATCAGACCTGATGGAGGTTAGCTTCAATACATGCTGGGCTATCAAGGGTTTTCACCCTTGACCCTAATACCCTTTAGAGTGTTAAATATTTTTCCTTATTAAGGTTTTGGAGAACCAGGCTTTGCCACACATGTTTAATTATGGGCACAGGTACCTGTAATTTTGCTCTCTGAGCAAGTGTGGCCTTCCCATCTGGGTCTCCGAAGCTTGGATCAGGAAGTCCAAACACCAGATAACAGGAAGGAGAGGGCCGTGTGGATAAAACGCCTATTAGACCTCTAGAAGGAGGGTGATGTGAGAGGTTGGCCTTCACCTTGAACGTTTTGTTCAGTCCTGGGGGGCCACAGTTCATCACGTGGAAAGAGCGTAGTAGAAGATAACTAGGAGGGAGGATGGGAGGGGAGCTGGGTAAAGGACTGGAGCCCAGTCCTACAGAAACTAGATGGGAACCAAGAGTGTTTAGCCTGGAAAAGAGGAATTGGGGGTGCTGGTCACTGTGTTTAACCAGTCAAAGGGTTGGTATGGGGACGAGGGAGGGATTTGTTCCATGTGGTATCAAGGGACAGAATGACCAACAGGTAGGAAGCACCAGGGTGAGCAGGGGAGGAGGTTTTGGCTGAGTCCAAGGAGAGCTTGGTTAGTGCCGTCGGGCTTGGAGTGCTTGACCGTGTGGGGCCATAAGCTGTCTCTGGAGGAGTTCAGCCTGTGGCCAGCAACCCCAAGATGGAAGGCATTCCAGGGTCTGGTGGCGATAGGTGTGAGGCTTTTAAATGCTCTTTAAGATCCCTGCTCCCTGTGATTCATCAACCCTGCCCTGGGATCAGCAGGGTGGGTATGGGTGTAACCAGCTGCCCAGGCACTGGTCCCCACAGACTTTGGCCATGGCCTTGTTGAGCTGACCTGCACTGAGTAAAAGAGCAATTTGCAGACTTGTGTTGGCGTGGGTGCTTACTGCCCTGGGGTCATCCTACATCCTTAAACAAACACAGTCCCAACAGCAGGCCTTTTGCAGTTTGCAGTTTCCAGAGAGGGGCGCTCTCACTGGCCTGCAGAGGTCTCCTTCTCACGCTTTATATTCCCAGATTGCTTCGGCAAAGCTCAACCCAGGGCTGGCTGCTGGCCAGAGTGTGTATTTGGTTTTCTCCTCCTCCCAGAGTCCCTTCTTGTAGATACCCAGGCTCCCCGCCCAGGGATCAAATCCTTGCTCTGTTACTGACCAGTTTGGCGACTTCAAGTAAATTCTTTCTGCTCCCTGGGCTTTAGTGTCCCCGTCTGTAAAGTGGGGTTCCTTCCCACTTTGATGCTCAGGAACCCAGAGTCTAGGTCCTAAATCAAATCACTTTGCATCCCTTGTCCATCGACTTATATCCTTTCAAAGACACACTCCTGTTACCTGTCCCTACCCGACACCCAGGCTGCACTAGAATGGCTGGCCCTGCTCATCTCCCTCCTGACTGTAGTGGCTACAGAAAGGGCCCTTTCTCGAAAGGGGTGGAGGATCCATGTAAGTGGTTGCCCTGGTGTCCCTGTCCGTGTGTGCTCTTACTGCCTGCACCATGCTTTGCACAGACATATTTTGGCTTGTTGTTCTCATGACCCCTGGTTGGAGGGAACCCTGGAAAGGTCCTCTCTGAGCCCTGGTTCAGCCTGTGCTAACTGGAAACACCACCTGTGTGTTTCGAAGCAGCTACCCGCTCACCCAGTCCCTGCTCACAAAGAGAAAGCTCATCTTCTGGCAGCAAGCACGGAATCTCACTCCTCCTAGTGCAATAGCAAGAGGTCCCTGGGCTATTGGCCCTGCTCCAACCCCTGCAGATGGCTGCGAATGGGCATTCTTGAGACAATCATGGTGAGACGTGGGGGGAGAAAGTGCTCTGTGACTTGCAAAGCTCTGTGTGAGGAATTACTACATCTGGAAGGCCCACTGGGCACCCATGGTCCTGTGGGGTAGGTCCTCCTGGGACTTGGTCTCTCTCTGGGAGCATCTGGAAGACACGTAAGGTCAGCAGGCACTAATGTACCTGGGGTCAGATGTATGGTGTTCAGGTGCTTTCGAGAGAGAGAGAGAGAGAGGAGAGAGAGAGAGAGAGAGAGAGAGAGAGAGAGAGAGAGAGAATGAGAACTCCCAACTTGGCTGTGCTCCTCATTGCATGACTCTTTTTCTTTTCTATGGATTCAGCTTCCTCAACTATAAAGTGAGAAGGTTCCTTTCAATGCCACAGACATCCACATGCTCTTACCCTGGGTGAGGCTCTGTGACTCAAGGATCTTCACCTTCCTGGGACTCCCGGACCACAGAGCTCTTGAGTTGTCACCAAGGTTGAGGCAGCGGGGAGACCAGAGTGGCCTGGGCAGCTCAGTGATTGGATAAGGGAGCCAGTGGGGCCATGGAGACCGCTGCAGGGGCTGCCTCCTCCCAGGGCCTCCCTTACAGAGGAAGATGCCTGTGGGAGAAGTAGGGCCAATTCACAGGGAACCATCCCCAGCATGGGTGACACAGCTTTTCCAGCATGTCGTCCTCCTGACAGGCCTGCAGTGCCAGCCTCTTAAACAGAGCCCAGCCCTTTGGGCTTGGTTTATAGATTGAGTTATGGGGATGTCACCTAAATGCCCAGTTGAAAACCAATTCTTTCATCTTCCTTTCTCTCTGAGGAATTCTTGCTCTTCCACAGGTTACCCGGTGGTTCCTTCATTGGGCACTGAAAGACTTTCTTTTTTTAGGCAATTTGTTTTCACATGAGGTCAGCTCCAGTGTGGCTGGGACTGTGTTTTCTGGAGAGACTTGGCCAAGAAAGTGGCGTTGGCCTCCAATGTTCTTTAAAAGCTCAGGTGAGAGGAACAGTATTTAGGGAGAGTTGCTGGAAAGAGACATGGGGTTCATGCACTTCTCCCGATAGCCTAAATATGTCCCTCAAGCAAGCCAGAGGTGCAGAGAGCTGGGGTCCGGACCATTCATACTGAGCCCTCCACAGAGGGCTATTTCATGGGGATTCCTTCGGCTCACATGGAGGGATGTGGTAAGAAACAGCCCTCAGAGCTCATGGCTCCATCTGTTGTTAGGATGCTTGATGTTGAGGATGTTGGGACTAAGTGACAACGTGTCCACTGTGCAAAGACCCTTGGGAGAAATGCTCATCGGGTCTGTGCCCCAGGGTCACGAAACTCCTCCTCAGCTACGCGTCTCGTTTAGCATTTGTCAAACAGCTATTTGGCCTGGGCACTGACACGTGTGTGCTGGGCCGTGCAAGAGTCAGGAGGGTCTGAAATTAATCAAGGTGGATACAGGTATGAACTGTGAACAAATTTTGCCTCTCTCCCTCCCTCTCTCCTCCCCTCCCTCCCCCCCTTTCTTCTTTAGCAGATAAGGTGAAAAGTTATGATTTCTTTGTAGAATAACAGGCTGTCATAAATAGTTATCTCATGTAATGTCCTCACTTTATGGATGGAAAAACTGATACCCCAAGGAGGAAGTGACTTGCCAAGGTCCGTTTCCTGGGCTGCTAGCTTTCCATGTGTTCTTGAACCTGTTTACCTAGCCAACAGCTTGTTCCTGTTCCTTTTTTGAGTAGTACGCTAAGAGGAATTGGTAGAGGGAGTGATGACTAAGACAGGTTTCTCAAAGTGGGGAGCAGAGGAAGAATGGGGCTTCCTAGATTGAGCCCACGTGCCCTTGTGTTTCTGTGTAACCTTCAGTCATGTAGGGCATTCAAAACAGACCTGTTCATTCATGTAATAATTAAGGAAAACACAGCAGCTCTTACAGCACCCATCTCTGACCTTTAATTAAGTGTGGTGACGCGCTAGAAGCTGCTCCAGCCATGAGGACTACGAAGTTGCTAGTTTAATCATTTCAAAGGTTGCTGTGTTTTATTGCGGTATAAAATTTGGAAGTCTCATATTAAAATATACAATTAAATGTAACTCGAATAAATTGCTTTAGGCCAAAGAGAACTTTTCCCTTCCTCTTCCTGAAACTAGCCCTGTCCCCTTACCCATCCCTATCTTTTAACTGTCTAGTTTCAAATTCACCAAACCCCTGTGAGAGAAAGGGATGGATGGGCTCTTTGAAAAATGATGTTTAGAAAGACATGTGACAAGCTTACCTGAGTTAGTCTCAGACTGTCCTCGAGGCTGGTGGAATAAGAAGGCAGACTCTGAGACCTCTCGATTCAGGTGGACTGGTTTCTTGAAAAACTAAATGAAAAAATAATAACCATAACCCTTCCTGGTCCCCAGTCACCTACGGAAAAACGTCCAAGTTTCTAAGCCTTGCATACAAGGACTTCAAAGTCCAGGTCCCTGTAAAACTCACCCCCCTCAAACACAGCCCCTTTTCTCACCTTTGAGCCCTTGCTCACCCGCGGCCCTCCCCTCACCTGGGTCACCCGCCCACGCCTTTGAACCCTTTCAGAATTCCAATCATCCTCAAAGCCCTACACCCACCCCACCATGCTCTCTGTCACCTATCCTGTCTGGACAAACCTTTCCTTCCTCCGTCCTTTCGGGACGTCGCATGCGTGCAGTCAGGGCTGGTTTTAGTGTGGGATGCTTTAAGCTCGTTGCTTATGTATCTCAGTCCCTGGAGACTGAACCCTGAGGGTGGGGTCCGAAGCTCGTCCCAATTTGTCTCTGCATACCCCTCGCAGAGCACCCACCTCAAGCGCAGCTGATGGCCACAGGGTTTGCGGAGACGTTTGTTCATCTCTAGACTGTGAACTTAGCCCACCCCATGATCCTACCAGCATGACTCACCTGAGAAAAGGGATTTCACTCAGGGGTTAATCCTGGGCAGTGGAAGCCCCTTTTGAGAAACACTTGCTCACAGGGACAGGCATGGAGGAAAGAGTCTTTAAAATACAGGTAGTTTCAGGAATGTTTCCTTCATTGTAAAAATCATCCAGTCAATTACAGAAAATGCGGACAAAATTATAGAGGCGAGAAAAATGGCTCATCTTTCTGTCACTCAGAAGCCCAGACACGCCTGCTGGGGGAGGGGAGCAGAGGGACGGGGTCAGCGACCTGTCCACCTCCAGGCGGGTGAGCCAGGGACCAGCTCACTTAGATTGTGTTTCTGTGTTCTTTATTTTTGATAATATTTTCAGGAAAGCCTAATTTCTAATTTTATAGAAAAACATTTCACCTGTTAAATACTGGTCCTCAACTCTCTTCAGCATAATTTTATGTGAGGATTGCTCTGTGTGTGTGTGTGTGTGTGTGTGTGTGTGTGTGTGTGTGTGTGTGCGCGCGCGCGCGCGCGGTAAGATATACATAACATAAAATTGACCATTTTAACTGTTTTTAAATGTATAGTTCGGTGGCATTAAGTATATTTATATTATTGGGCAACCATCATGCCAATCCATCTCCAGAATTTTTACAATGTCCCAAACTGAAACTCTATACCCATGAAGCATTAATTCCTCCTTCGTCCTTTTTTCAGGTTGTGGCAACCACCATTCTACTTTCTGTCTCTATGAATTTGAATACTTTAGGTACCTCATAGAAGTGGAGTCATACAGTATTTATTTCTTTGTGACTGGCTTATTACACATAGCATATTGTCCTCAAGTTTCATCCATGTTGTAGCATGTGTCAGAGTTTCCTTCCTTTTTCAGGCTGAATAATAGTTCATTGTATGTATGCACCACATTTTGTTTATCCATCCATCTGTCAGTAGGCCGATTTTGGCTATTGTGAATAATGCTGCTATGAAAATGGGTATACAAAGATCTCTTCGAGACCCTGCTTTCAATTCTTTTGGGTATATACCCAGAAGTAGAATTGCTGGATCCTATTGTGATTCTGTGTTTAATTTTTTGAGGGGAAATACTGTTTTTCACAGCACCTGTGACATTTTACATTCCCACCAGCAACACACAAGGGGTTCTAATTTCTCCACCTACCTTCCCACGCTTATTATTTTCTATGTTTTTAGATAGTAGCCATCTTAATGGGTATGAAGTGGTATCTTATGGTGGTTTTGCTTTTCATTTCTCTGATGAAGTAGTGATGTTAGGCATCTTTTCATGTGCTTGTTGGCCATTTGTATATCTTTCTCGGAGGAATGTCTACTCAAGCCTTTTGCCTGTGTTAATTGGGTTGTTTGTTTGAGGATTGCTTTTTCATGTGTGAAACCCTCTCTCCTCCACCCACTGCTCCCAGGCTTAACAACCTCTGACCAAACAGCCTCCTTGGGACACTCATGACTTCCAAACACATCATCATCAGGAACAGAATGCTGGGGAGGAAGAGCAATCTCATGACACTTGTCTTAGGAGAAACATCATTAATAACCAGGTACGAATGGCGATGAGTCTGGGAACTGTCACTGGGGTGACTGTTAACAAGGTGACTGTCTGCTTATTTGTTCCATTATTACTAGCTATATATTTTTAATGTTTCTGGCTTCATTCTTTTCACATGAGGATGGTGTGCAATACTTTAAATAGACCAAATTCCACCCCTGTGGGACAAGTAGGAAGGTTATAAAATCATTTTCTTAAGGACTGCCCTTTTCCTGCAAGAAACTAAAGAGAAACCATCCTATAAGAAAGGAAGGGTGGGAGGGGAGAAGGGCACACCCACTTACGGAGCATCTACTGTGATATGGACCTGAGCTGGGCATGTCACACATGATTTTTCTTCTAAGCCTTTCATCATTCATGTGAGGCAGGTTGTTAATCTGAGTTCACACTTGGGGACAAGGAGGCTCAGGGAGGTGGATTAATTTGCCGAGGTCCAGTCAGCACAAGGCAGAGCTGGGACTCAGAAACCACCCCAGAAGCCTGAGCCTTTCAGTGGTGGTGAGCACTTCCGCTGCTGCTGCTGGGACCATATCCATCCGAGAACTTGGTGGGTGTCAGGAGCCTGTTTCAAGAAGAAAACATCATTTGCTCTATCTTTGCTCTTCTCAATCCCTCCCTCTCTGCTGGACATTTCCACTCAATTTATAGATATGTTTAATCCTCTGTCATCCTAAAAAGCCCTGTGTTCATTCCAGGATTCTTCCTGCACCTGCTCCTTCCACTCCCCCTTCCTTGCCCCCCGACACCTCCCCCCATACACACACCACTGACAGTGCCCTTGCCATGGGTTTCCCGATGTCCTGTGGGTCTCATTCACAGGCTACCACATTCTTCTTAAATCTCTGCCCTCTCAACTCTACAAATGCCCTGTCCTGCTGCTCCTATACCCACTCCCCTAGCCCCCCCACCCCACTGCTCTTTCTTGCTCCCTTCAGTAGACCTCCTCTTCTCCTGCCAACCTCTGCAATATAAGGGTCCCAGGCTGCCTTTCTGCATCCTTTTTTTGTCTCACTCTATACCCAGACCCCTTGAGAATCTGATGAAAGTGATGAGCTGTCTCCCCAAACAAAGTCACATCACAGCACATTTCCACATACTTTGACATACGATTTCGGGATGTTCATAGGCTGCATCTCCTCCTTAGTCCTTTAGGTGTAGAGAGCCTGCTTTTACGGCTGGGGTTGTAGACTCCAGTGTAAGCACCGTTTCTGAACAATCTCCCCTTGTCTATGGCTTATTAGACCTCTATTTGCACCCAGAACCTTCCCCTGAGCTCACACCTGATTTCAGACTCAGCTGGAAGCCTGCATTGTAATCCCACAGGGCTCCAACACAACCTGTCCAAAACGAGTCTGCCGCCTTGCCCCCCACAACCCTCCCTGTGCTCTCTCGCCCTCTTCTGGATATCCAACATCTACTCGGTCATCCATGCTGAAAAACTGGCCGTTTCTTCATGAATTTTTCTCTTTCATCACCTGTGGCATGGACTGCTAATATCCCCCCAGTGGCTGCTTGCCCCCACTTCCGTAGTTATAAGTGTTTTAATTTTGTACATAGAGCTCAGCTCGAGACTACATTTCCCTTGCAGGTAGGGGCAGCCACCTGCCTATGTTCTGGCCAATGGAGTATGAGCAGACGTGATGTATGTAGCCTCTAGGTCATGCCTTTAAGTGAAGGAACTCGGCCCTTCACTTCCTCTTTCCTACTTTTTCTTTGGCCAGAATATGATTGTGAAGACGTAAGCTGGAGCATCCATTTTGGACTGGAACCATGGATTTAGGATGGTAGAGCAATTAGGTAGATGAGGTATCAGTCCCTGATACAGTCAAGCCACCACCCCAGCCCTAGCTGGGAAATAAACATCCACGCTGCTTAAGCTAGTGCTATTTTTGGCTCACTTTGTCGTGGTGGCCTAACCCATATAGTAACAGCCCCACTTATTACCCCACTTACCACAATCACCAAGCCATCACCGTATTTTACCAATTTTACTACTTACGAGTATATCACCTCCTGATTCAGTCCCTCCTCTCCATTCTCACTGCCCTGTTTTAGCTCAGGCTTTTATCATCTCCCATCTGAGATATTGCTAGACTTTTTTGTCAGGTCTTCCTGTCCCCATCACTCTCCCCCACCCACACACACACACTCCCTGCCATCTCCCACCCCCAATCCCACCCTCTCTAGTGCTGCCACAAGTATCCATCCTCTATTCCAGTGTTTCTCAACCTCGGCACTGTTGACCTCTCAGCTCAGATAATTCTTTGTTATGAGGGGCTGGCCAGCCTGTGTTTTGAAGGATGTTTAGCAGCATCTCTGGCTTACACTCATTAGCTGCCATTCATATTCTCTAAGTTATGACAACCAAAAATGTCTTCAGACATTGTGAAATGTCTCCTGGGAGAGGGAGCAAAATCGCCGCTGATTGAGAACCACTGCCCTATACCGACCTGACTGCATCTATCCCCGGCTAAACCCTCCCGTGGCTCTTGATGGCCTATGATTGAGTGCCAGTTGGTGAGACCTTTCATACACTGCCTCTTACCCAGGATGGTGTTTCTACTAAGCTCTCATGTGTACCCTGCTCTCTGGTTACCTTGAACTATTTGCCACATGCTGAGCCTGCTATGGTCTTTTGTGCCTTTGAGCCTTTGCAAATGCTATTTGTTCTTCCCAAGTTTCCCAAACAGCTGCTTGTCTTACCAGGCTTAGTCCAAAGAGTCACCTCCTTGGAGAAACCTTCTTCCCACAGCCCAGGCAGGCTTGGTGGTGCCCTCATGTGACCCCATCCTATACATATCTTACACTTGGAATATGACTGTTCATGGGCCTGAGTCTCCCTCAGAATGAATTCACTTTTGTGTACTGGCACTTAACCCAGGGCTTGCACTTACTAAACATTGTTTGCTGAGTGGACACTGGGACTCTATGGTGAGCAACCAGGGCAGTTGAGGGAAGGGACTGTGTGTATGTGTCCAACAATGCAGGAGAAGAGGAGGCTTTGGAATGGTGTGAGCATGTTCATGGGTCTCGAATGTCTGAGGGGCTGGCCCACATGTGAGGCAGGCACCACGGGGCCTGAAGGGAGGAAGAGAACCCATGGGTGGAGGGTTCAAGGAAGCTGTTTCCATGTGATAAAGAGAAACATTTAGAAGAATAGAAGTTCATTTTTTGTCTTTTAATATAATTGTTCTAATTGTCAGTTTTAGATGCAATTGAGGAGTGCATTTTTATTTCAATGAAACATAAAACAACACAGAGTTACCAAAAGTCGTCACTGTTCCCTACCCCCACCACTATGGCAGTTTTGAGTGTATGTATCCTTCAAGATCTTTTTCTAAACATTTCTATATACAGACAAATATATACATATGTGTATGCGTATATACATACATATGTGGATATACATAACATACATACATACATACGAGGATGACAATTAAGTTCATGAACTCATCCTAGAAAAAGTGCTACATACCTCATTGCTGAATATCACTATGGTCACCTTCCAAGTACGCCCCTTGGAAAGCTATGCAACGATGCCAGTGCCTAGTCCACCCTTCAAAGCAATTTTGGAACTCTTTTTCTGGAATGGCCATCAGAGCTGTCATCGTATTACCCTTGATGTCCTGATTGTCATCAAAATGTCTTCCTTTCAATAGTTCCTTTATTTTGGGGTAAAGAAAGAAGTCATTGGGGGCCAGATCAGGTGAGTAGGGAGGGTGTTCCAATATAATTATTTGTTTACTGCCTAAAAACTCCCTCACAGACAGTGTCGTGTGAGCTGGTGCATTGTTGTGATGCAAAAGCCATGAATTGTTGACAAAAAGTTCATGTCGTCTAACTTTTTCACACAGCCTTTTCAGCACTTCCAAATAGTAAACTTGGTTAACTGTGTGTCTAGTCGGTACAAGTTCATAATGAATAATCCCTCTGCTATCAAAAAAGGCTAGCAACGTCATTGCAACAAGTTCGCAAACTTAATTGTCTGACCTCATATATGTGTCTATACTTGCATAATATATGCTTATGTATATATACATACATGTGTGTAATAACACACATACATGCATTATATGTATGTATAAGCACACACACATACATGCAGCTGGATGAAATTTTCTTTTATCTTCATAGTTCTTTCTTGTTCCTCCTCATCTGCATTGAGGAAGGATTTGGACAGAGACTTTGGCGGCATGCTCCTGTTCTGCTAGGAGCACAAGGGATGCTGTTGGTCTTTGAGGTTCACTGCTCTGAGGAACAACCTACAATTCCTCCTTCGGAGAACAGCCAGGGCCATGGGAATGATCTGGCACCACGTCTGCCCATTGGGCGCTTGGCCGCCCCATGGCCTTCTCTGCCTCCAAGATGGCAGGGCCACTGCAAGGGGAGCAGCAGGTGAAAGCAGAGCAGGCGACCTGATGAAGGAGAGAATTAGGGGGACAGGTGGAGACAAAATCCCTGGATGCCATCCAAGGCCGACTCCATTGGCACAGAAGGACCATTTGATGGGAAAGTTGATGTTTTGTACCATCTTCTGGCATTTTGTGTTATCATTGAGATTGTGTTCTTCACTATGTTTCCCATATGTTGAAATATAACTGAGGAGTTATACATTTATGATTTTTCCCCATAAAACCAGTAAGTGCAATCATATTACACACACACACACACACACACACACACATCTACTTAATGCATTGGATATATTTTTCTTCCTCAGCAAATAAAGATGCATCCTATCTTTTCAAATTGGCTGCTGGGTGTGCATTTTCACGATGCATGGAATCATTGTCTTATGGACAGACATTTGCGTTGTTTACGATGACCTGTTATTACAAACAATACTGCAGGGAGCATTCTTGAATGTACACACATGATCACGTCTGTGTACTGGCACTGACCCTGGTAAATGAGTTTTCACATTTTGAATTTTGATAGTTACTGCTCCAGCAATTTATATTCCCATCAGTAAAGACTACCCACATCCTTGCCAACCCTGAGTGTTCTCCATCTTTTTCATTCTGCCTATCTATCAGGGGGATCTCATTCTGTGGTACCACGTTCTCCATTCCTGATGCGGACCCAGCAGGGTCATAATCCCATCTCTTGAAGGTGCTGCGGAGGAATTTCCTCCCCAGTGTGGAAGCTAGATCACAGGACCTCCAATATCTTGGATCTGATGCTTATTAACTAAACTAGAGAAACACGTATGGATGGGAGGGATCAGAATTCTTTGAAGCCCTGAGGCACCTTTGGCCCTTCTGGTTCTCCCGAGGCAGAGGGGTGGAAAGTGAGCCCTGAGGTTTACAGGGCCTGTGGGTGGTGAATCAGGCTTTTATTCTCACCAATAATAGATCTCCTCTCTGGGGGCTGACTGGGGCCATTTTACTTTCTCTGTAGGAGATAATGTCTTTCCTCAAGACAGAGCTAAAACTCAGAAATCCTGCAGCTGAAACGCTTCCAGCCATCCCCAATCTGGGAAACTGGTCCTTCTTGCATGGCCTGGTTACTGTATTGAAACCTATGTCCTATCCTGAGGATCAAGGAGGATGACAGGAGTGTTTTGAAAACTGTGTGCCCTGTGGACATCCCAGGGTCTTCCATGAAACCTGGGAACCCTGCAGTGTGGCTCTGACTGTGCCTCTCCCCTCCTCTAAAACCTTTGCCGACACCCTGTTGCCTGCAGAAGGACACTGCACTCCTCAGGGAGGTATCCCAGCCCTCCCCAGTGAGGCCTGTCACACTCCTGGGCTCCAACCAAATTCAGTCTTTGGTTGGAAGTTCTCTCTCCTTCTTGCTCTGACTCAAAGATTTTCCTTAACTAACTCCCCTCCCATTTCCAGATCTCACTCATCTTTTAAGGTCACCTTCTACATGAAACTCAAGCCCCATCCCTTCAAGTTCACCCACATTTATCAACCTGACCCTGAGAAAGGTTCTATCAGTGACCTCACTCCCCTACATCATCTTACAATCCTTCATCCGCACAGCCTCATTTCTATCTATAGTAGTTATGTGCATCCGAACACACAACCCAGTGATGGTGGAAATAGCATACGATCAATCCACAGGCTACGGGTTGAATTCTGTTGCTGTCACTTAGCACGTGACCTCAGGAAAATTAGTGAACTGCCCTGGGCCTCAGCTTTCTTATTTGTAAAGTGGGGGTAATTATTCCCACTCCCAAGATTATTTGGTAGACAGTGGTCTCAACCCAGGGTGTGTGTGTGCGTGTGTGTGTGTGTGTGCGCGCGCGCGCATGTGTGTGCATGTGTGTGTGTGTATGTGTGCGCATGCGTGTGTGTTTGTGTGTGTTGACTCCCCAGGGGACATTTGATAATATGTAGAGACATTTTTGGTTGTCACGACTTGAGAGGGATGCTACTGGTATCTAGTGGGTAGAGGTCAGGGATGCTTTAAGCATCTTACAATACACAGGACATCTCCCCACAACAAAGACTTCTCTGGCCCTAAATGTCAATAGTGGCGAGGATGAGAAACTTGGTATAGATGAAATAATGTACAGATGGAATAAGTTACCCATGAGCTCTCTGCTTCATAGTAGGTGCTTCATCAATGTCCATTCTTCCTCCCTCCCCACTGAGTATCAGCTGTTTATGGGCAAGAAATGTATCTAATTTATCCCTGTGCTGTCCACAGCTCCCAGCACGAGGCCTGGCACACAGTGGCCGAATGTCAGGATTTGAAAGAAAGAAAAGAAGGTAAAGAGGGGATATTCTTATTTTTGCAGGTTTTATGGCAATGCAGTTGAGGGCCCCAATTTTGGGATGTGGCAGTACCAGCGTAGTAAGAGGGAGGGAGTTCTCCACAGGGACTATTATTTGGAAGAGAGGCTGGTGGTTAAAGACATGGGAGCTGTGTGGAGATCCACTCTAAGCCTGCCCCCTCTTGGGCGCATGTCGCCTGGGCTCACGGACAGGGCCCTTTTTGTTTCTGCCTCTGAATCATGGTACCACGGTGAGGAGGAATGTGGCATGATTCAGGCTGCACGGCTTGACCATGGCAAGCCACCCAAGTGACTATTTCACTAATAACACTATGCATTTTTATGTTTTCTTTTCATCACAGATCTCAAAGCCAGTGCAAACATTAATTAAGGCTGTTGGCATTCCATGAGGCACTGTGTGTAAATATCACTCTCCCCACTTGGCGAAGAGGGTAAACTGAGCCAGGGGAGGGCAGGTGGCTTCGTTACATGCAGCTGAGACCTGGTTGAGGCTCCTTCCTGGAGGAGAGGCAGGGGTATGGCAGCTTCCCTGCCCCTCCAGCTATGACTTCTCTTTCCTTTCTCCTGCTCACACAGTGCTATCATGAATGGAAATGGTTTCTTGGCCCCCCTGGGGTGGCTGGAGGTGGCTCCGATGCAGAGCTGAAGGGCAGGCATAGGGAGCCCCTCATTCTCCAATGTGCACCTTGACTGCCATGTATACCCACCTCTGGGAGGGGGTAGTGAGGGGACAGAGGATTATGTCAGAAGGGAATTGCAACAGTGTTTTTGGGAGGGAGGCTGTGGGGGTAACTTGACCTTTCCTTGGAATTTAAAATAAATGCTTTTTCCAAAATGCTAACAATAGGTAAATTGGGTTAAGCGAATAAGTGTTCCTTGTTTTATTCTTGCAAATTCCCCGTAAATTTGAAATTACTTCCGAATACAAAGCTTACAAGAAAAAGAAAAGCATGAAGGCCTTTTTAGAGCCACAGTTCTTTTCCAGAGCCACAATGGCCAATTGCATGCAGCGAGTCCAAAAGAAACATTGGGGAAAAAGAGAAAAGACGAAAATGTATTCGTTTAAAAAAACAAAACAAAACAAAAACATGTGACAGGAGAAAATGCCTTACACTTGAGCACGCAGGCTGTGGCTCCCTTGTTTGAGCTCGCTGTCCTTGCACGTCGGGGCGCTGCAGTGGCGCGGTCGCCCCTCCCCGCCACCGCGCCGATTTTGCCTCCTGCAGTGACTCACGCCGGGGACCGTTTAAATACGGGGGAGCGACCGGCAAGCCGCACTCATGCTGCAGCCTTGAGCCGTCCCACATCCTCTTCTCGGGCTCCCTCTGGTCGACGGCGGGCAGGCAGGCTGGCGCCGAGCTGCTGGTAAGTAGGCGGGTCGGCCCCATCTCTCCAGCCTCTCCCTACCCGCTTGAATGGATCTGGCTATCCTACCCTCAGCCCTTTTCTGGGGACCGCGCTACCTTTTCTTCGGGAACGACTCCAGAAGGGGCAGGGCTGGCGTGGTGCCTGGGGATGCTCTCAGAACACCACCGAATGGAGCCTGTGCTGTAGGGGTGTGTGGCGGGTCCCCCAACTGCCCAGCGCGCCTGGAGCTACCAGCCCCCTCTGCAAATCCCTGACCAGCCTTCACTTGCTCCTATGTCCTATGCTGTCAAACCCGAGGTGCTGAGAAGACATTTTGGCGGAGCAAGATGCATTGAGAGATGACCAAATTATCACACCAGTTAACCCACTGAGTTTACCTCTTTCTGGATACTAGCTTCACTAGAGGAGGTTTCTCTTTTTAAGATTCCTTAAGAACCCACATTCTCTTCCACCGCACTTACCTGGGTGGCCACCAGTGGCCTGCCCTACATTTGGGTCTGTCCAGGACCACTGAGACCTTCCTTCCTGTGACTTTCCCAGGCGAGAGATCTTGCTTCTTTTCATAGACTTACCATTGCTACAAAAGTGACTTCAGCAGATGTGCTGGTGCTTGGTTCAGATTTCCAGTTAGGAATTCAGCTGTGGACTCAGAATTGTTCTAAGTCTGGTTGGCGTAGGTGACCCCATTCTGGCAGCTTCCCCCTCTTGCCAGCTAGAGTGTCAGGGTGTGGCCAAGGCTGCTGGCTTTGAGCAGGGAGAATCAGGGTCTGGGAGGGATTTAGGATGAGGGCAGTATGCACTGAAAACTGTGACTGTTGTACCTTTACCAGTGTCTCTGCTCAAACATAGAGGCAGGAGTGGGAACCAACTGTGGAAAGCCTGAAGTTTTCTAGAGCTTCCCACCTATGCCAAAGTGTGAGAGAGCCAGTCTACCTCCAGGGCCAAGTGCATCACCTCAGGGCAGGCTGCAACTCTCTCTGGGTGATGACACATCACTCAGGCTGAAGGTGCTGGGTGCCCGCGGCTCACATCCTGGCTCCTCCTTTAGGATTATTTTGGGATTATATCACTAGATGTCAGTCGGCTCTCAGATGTGCGTTGGTGCCACTGGCTTCCTTAACTTAGCCTCTAACAGATGTAATTTCTTTTACTCTGCATCGGTTAAACATGTGGGGGTACATTCAGGGCCAGACAGTCTCATTTGCCTGTGGTCCTGAGTCAGACAGGCAGGCTCTGCAGTGATGAGACTAGCATGTGAGAGAGGTCAGGCCTGGGGGAAGGGTTCTGAATCGACCCAGCATGAAGTCAGGGCACCCACAGGAGGTTTTCCCCAGGGCCAGTGGACACTATTTGGGCTTGCTTAGTGCATGAAGGGGCTGGGGGAGCACAGGTGGGAGTCGGTCCAGATGTAGAAAAATAAGAAGAGATGAGAGAGAAGTTGTCCTGCTGTAGCCCATGACTTTTTAATAAAAGCTCCAAATGGGAACTTCTCCCTGCTCTGCTGGCAAGTCTGCCAGTATCTCCTGCTGCTTTTGCCAAGCTAATTACAGCCCTGCTCTGGCCTCTGCAGAAAGCCCTACCTCTCTAACCCTGGGACTGGAAAGGACTTGCTTTCTCTTACTCATTTTCTTTTTTAAACAAATGAACAATATTTTGGTTTTGAAGGGTCGTGAGAGATGGGGTCAACAATTGCACCAGGTGGCAGATGAGGGTGTGGCCAGTCTTCCCCTGGGGATTTGGGATGCTGTGTTTGGGGTAGAGCATTCCAAAGCTGGATACCACCCTCAATGGGGCTGTGAGTTGGGATCCACTCCTCTGGTGACCCGTTCTGTTTCTTCCTTCCACTCCCCCTGGCTACTCAGGTGAACTTGAGCAAACACAAGCATCAGAGCAGCCCTAAGGAAGAACGTCCCTCAAACCATATAGCCTAGGAGTTGGGAGAGGCTCTTGACCTTGACTCATAAAGCTGGGCAGCTAGAGGGTGGATTGTATATGAGCCTGAAATCATTTTAGGATGGAGGGAGCAAAGCCACCTCTTTTCCCTTTCCAGGCACTGCCAGACACGTGGTCGACAAGATCCTGAAGCCTAGTGACAAGGTTCAGTGGTTCACCAAGCTCTACAATTAGGTAGAGCCCTGATTTGAGTGTCAGGAATCTTCAATTGACTGTGTGACTTTGAGCAAGTCCCCTCCTCCCTCTGGACCCCTGAGTTTTCCCATTTACAAAATGACCAGGTGGTTTGACCAGATGGTCTCAAAAGGCCCTTGCACCACTCCCTCATGCCCTGGGCCTTAAGTGCTGCTTCTGGAAGCAGCTTCTACTGCAGGGTTCAGCTTAGCATCAACCCCAAATTCTTGACAGGGTTGCAGAAAGGGCCACTAAAGGAAATACAATAGAGCAGCGGTTCTCAACCTTTCACAGGGGTCGCCTAAGACCATCGAAAAACACATATTTTCGATGGTCTTAGGGACCGAGACACCGCTCCTCTATCCGTCTCCAGGCCCACATGCAGATACACCCACATACGAGTACCCGGCGACCCCTGTGAAAGGGTCGTTCGACCCCCAAAGGGGATGCGACCCACAGGTTGAGAACCGCTGCTAGAGGGAGCTGGACCAGGCCTGCAGCCTGACCTTCAGTCTTCCTGATCCTGGGTTAAATTTCTCTCTTCTTGGCAGCAAATGACACAGGTCAGGAGCGTGGGTCCCAGACGGGCTAGGCCTCGAGTGGTGCTTCTGAGTGTGGACCATGGTCACGTGCATCACAGCCACTTGAGAAATTTGTTAAAAGTGCAGGGTCCGACTTCATAGTCAGGCTTGACTATGAAGCCTGACTACATGGTCAGGCTTCATGTAGAAGCCTGACCACTGCACTGTATTTCTGAAGCTGATGTTGAATAATATTGTATGTCAACTATAATTATATATACATATAGTCACGGGACATGGAGTAGAGTGTGGGAATGGAGTCAATGGAATTGTAATAGATAAGTATGATATCGGGGGTGGGAGGACAGTAGATGGGGGAGGGAGGTTGTTTCTGGGTGAAGGGTGAAAAGGATAACTATTGCATTGTTCTGTACACCTGAAACTAACAATAAAAA
>NW_017731358.1:815146-873906 GCF_001890085.2 Hipposideros armiger | reverse complement strand
CTAAGGATCAGGATCTCTGTTCATGGAGCCTCCAAAGACCTTGATTTTACGCCACAACATAATGAACAATACTTATAAGTAATATTTTGGGGGTGCTTATTTTGTGCCAAGAATGAATCTAAGAGCTTCCCGTGTATTAACTCATTTAATCCTCACAGCTCCATCCCTGTGAGGTCAGTTTCCCACCCCTGTGAAGCAAGCTTCCGAGGCACTTCCAGGTGACTTCTATGCACTGATCTGGGGGAGGGGCTGGTTACCCCCTGTTTAGTGAGGTGGGGAGGTCTGATGCACTGAGCCTCCCAGTTAGACAGTGTCTTCATACTGTCAGGACCGAGTGCCCATGAGCAGCTTGATCAATGCTGGCCCTGGCTGTGGGGGGGGGGAGTAGGTAACCCCTCAACAACTCCAAGCCTGGCATCTTCCTCAGCTGGATGGGCAACACCTCCTTGCAGATGAGGCCATGTTTAGCGAGACCTCAATGGGGAGAGGGCACAAGACAGGGAGGGAGATCGCTCTGGGCCCCAGTTTCCCCAAGTGACCTGGGATGGGACGTGGCCAGAGACTCCCTAAGGCCTCGCTCACCTCCTGGATCCCATGAAATGGCTATTGGCTATGCAGAGATTCATCAGTTAACAAGAGGGATTGCCTGGAACAAGGTGGGCCTGAAAGATGGGTGTGAAGGTGGGGCTGGGTCAGGTGGCATGTGTGGTTTGGCATGACCTATAGGGAAGAGAGAATGAAGAGAATGGTGGGGCTTTAGGCCAAATCTCCCTTCTGTCTCCACTCACAAGATAAAAAAGCTGCCAAAGGCCCTTGGAAGTCTTTGCAGGAAGGGAAACTGAGTTTTGGAGAATTAGCCTAAACTTATACTCGAGTTTAGTATTAAGGCCAGAGCAGCACATTTATCCCCCAGGCTCTTTCCAAAAGCTTTGCTCTGTGGCATTGAAATAAGAAGGCGTCTCCTCACAGGGAAACTCGTGTTTAGGGAATGTGAATGATGGTATTACACCCAAAACATCCCAACCAACCAACCAACCAACCAACCAAGCCCAGGGCTTTGAGCCTAATAATGTGTTTGCTCATGAATCACAGGCTTTTCTTGCTAAAGAGACCCACAGCCAGAGCGCCTGGTCCATGAGCTTCTTCTCCCGGGGAGGGACCGCGTCGGAGTGTCCAGGTGAGCTGTCCGTCTGCTCAGCTCACTGAATTCCCCAGTCAGCAACAGATGCCAGGCCACGCCCCCTCTCAGAACAGGGGCTGGACGAGTCGCTGCAGTGACTGAGGACTCACTCTGCTGCCTTGGGGAGGAGGGTGTAATTAAGGCAGCTTTGTGGGTCTTTAACTGGCATTTGTCATGGCTCCCAAACAGCACTGGGCAGCGTGGGCTATTAGACTGCTGTGTGCCGGGCACCTGAGAGTTGCAGTCTACCGCTTATGCCTGTAGCATTTGCTAAAAGTCCCAGGGCCTGGTTGGCTTTCCAGCCCTGCTTCTATGGCCCCTCCCTGCCCTGACGGCTCTGCAACTGGTTTTGAGGTGGGCTCTTTGGAGGTCCTTTGGAGCAGTCAGTGCCAGCTGTGGCAGTAACAAGTGCTGGAAAGCAGGAAACTGCTACATGCAGTGCTGGGTGGGCTGCCGACGTGAGGATTTATGAAAAGGAAAATCTGCAAATTCTTGCAATATTTGTCAAGCTGAGTGTGGTTCATTTTAAACAGCGGCTCTGTTCCCATATGGGAATGATCTTGTCCCTCCTTCTCCCAAGCCCTGAGTACCCTGCCTCGCCCTGGGAACTTCCTGGGGCTGGCTGAGGCCCCCCTCCCCAGCTGGGCAATGCAGACACAGAGAAGGTCTGAGATGGGTTCTCAGAGGGGGCCTCATCCATATCCTCTGAGGGGAACTTGGTATAGACTGCTGGGCTTGCCAGGTTGTGGGCATTTAATTTAGTGCCCAAGCCTCTGACGCTGGGCTATGACACCATTTCAAGCATACTGGCCATAGAAGTATGCATGATAAATAAATAAGTACTGGCTAGCATGTCACCAGGAGCAATTAGAGCTTCAGTCTAGGGGGTAAATCTCTCACACACATAAATACCAAGGGGATGGGCAAACACCACCCCCCTGCCCTCACAGACCCCTGAGAGCACAAGCACAGTTTTCCTGGTAGATGGCTCTCGTATCCTTGCTCTGTCTGCAACTCAGCCTTAAAATGCTGCAGTCTTGGACAGGTATGGACAGGACATCAGCTGTCAATACCAACACTGCGCCAGATATAGGACTCTTCTCTCTAGTTTCCTTATTGAGTAGTTGTTCAGCCTCTGCTTAAACACTTCCAGTGATTGGGGGATTTATTCCCTCTATGAGGTTGTCCATTCTGATTTGGACAAACTCTCTTTGGTGTGAACTGAAATCTGCTACCCCATAGCTTCTGCCCTCTAGTTTTGATCTCTGGAGCCACACTGAATAAGGCTGCATTCTTTATTCCAGGGCAGCCCTTTGTGTATACTAGGAAAGTGCTTGTTGGCTCTTCATAGCTTCTCTTTTTTCTGGCTATTCATCTATAGTTCTGTCAATGGATGCTCAGATGTTCTGATTTCTGAGTCCCCTTATCATCCTCTTACCTTTCTCCAGAAAGCTATTAAAAGACTAGTTTGTCATTGCTCTTTTTGAAGTTCAGGGTGGAACTGAGCACAACACTACAGGTGTGCCTGAGTAGGTCAGTATAGAGTAAGACCATCACCTTCTTTGTACCACACTTAATACTTCTATTAATGCAGTCTAAGGTCACATTAACTTTTGTGGGCACTCGCCATTTTTTGTTACCATCAGTAAGTCTTTCTCCTGGGATGGATGATGAGTCACTTTTTCTGTGCCCCTTGTTTATGCTATTCATTTTCTGGTCTCAAATTCTGGACCTGACTTTTGTTTTATATACGTTTATCCTTTCAGATGTGTCCATATCTTAATCAGGCCCCATTTCTTTGCACCAGACTTCACTGACCAAGTTATTCTTTCTTTCTTTTCTCTACTGCTCTACATACTTAATCAGACCCTTAACGCAAAAGTACAGCAGGTCAGAGCTTGGATGGGCTGTAAATAAATGAAAAATCAAGGTCTTGGTGGGTGGGAGATGAACTTGGGTTCTGTCCTCAGAGTAAGCTTGTTGGGGGATGGGGAGAGATATATTGACCTGAGGCCACTTTGGAAAGCCTGAATTATTCTGAGTTATGGGCCAGACTCAGGACTCCATGAGTTCAGGGGAACAAAGAGAAGCCAGAAAAATACCTCTCCACCCAGCCAGTTTATGCCTTATATGCTTTCATATGAAATTCCTTCCTCTGACTCAGGGTTTTTGCTCATTAAATGGAGAGGCACTGCATTAACATTCCAGGTACTCAACTAGGAACCTGGAGATCTGGGCTTTAAGCTCTGAGCCTCAGTTTCCCTGCTTCCTGCATCCCCATAAAATGATGGGAATGTATTATCAGCAGTTCTTAACCCTTTGGGAGTTAGAGACCCCTTTGAGCCTCAGACAGAAAGTACAGATGTTCTACATGTACACAGAACACTTGGTCCCTTGACTAAGAATGCTAAGATTAGAGGCACTTTGAGAACTTCCTGTCTATAAAGTACATGTTGTGGACGAGCTTGGAACACCTGTACAGGTGTGCACAACATTGTACAGGATGCCCTCACATCCATTCTCCCATTTGCCCTTTAAAACAGCCTCAAAAGTAGGCAGAGGTTGTGTTCCCCACTTAACAGATGAGGAGCTGAGTTAGGAGGCCTCACACCTCATTCAAGGTCAAACAGCTGGTTAGTGGTCTTTAGATAATCAATACAAAGACCAGTCACCATGTCCCATGTCTCCATGTTCTATACATTTTACATATGTCTAAAATTATCATCATCCCTGACCTCAAACACCAAACCTTTGTGAACCTGTGAATTTTGCTTCATTCCCAGATTACCACCATGCCTCTAGGAGCATCTGGACCTATCACCTCTTAGTTCATCCTAAGTTTTGTGGGACTTTCTCAAGGCCACTCAGTGTGTCTTTGTGGAAACTGGGACTAGTACCCGTGGGGTAGGCCGCAGGCATGGGTTGAGCCCCTTCCAGAGAGGTAGGAAGTTGTGCGGATCATTTCCTTTTATTGGGAAGGCAGTTTGCATTAAGCCTAGATGAAACACAAGTGAAACATGCTAACAAAATGTAACAACAGAACAGGTTGTTGGTAGTGGTGATGGGGTGGGGCAGGGCAGGGCAGGGCCCAGGGCCCAGGGCCCTGTAGTGTTTTCCACCAGATCAGCAGTGTGGTCCCGCCTCTGCTGGGTGTTGTGGCTTCTCCCAGTAGGCCACCATGTTTGTGGCCTTAACGTCTTTCCCCAAGTTCAGGCCCTATTTATTTCTTCTTATTTCCTTTCTGTCCTTCCTCAGGAGACTATGTTCAAACAGCGAGTTCAGGTGCTATGAGGGATACAGAGTTGGATAAGGTACTGTTCCTGACTTAAGGAACCTATAGGGATGAAATATGCACATCCCTGCCCTTGAAACGCTTATTAACTAGTGAAAAAGACAGACAGGAATGCGATGAGTGTCACAGGGAGCTGGCTGTGTTGTGGGCCATAATGGAAGTTGGGAAGACCACTTGCATGGGAGGGTAGCTAATGCTGACTCATGGAACCTGGGAAAGCTTCCTAGAGGTGACTGCATTTGAACTAGACTGGAAAGTATGGGAAACATTTGGATGGGGATGAAGAGCACTCCAGGTGGGGGAAAATTGCTTAGTCAAAGGCGTGGAAGTAGGAAAGCATGGGGGAAGGCAAAGGTGCTTGCTGAGCAGACCAGATCACAGGGAGCATAAGTTGGGAATGTGGTGATGGGGTTCAGAGGCAAGCCAGTGTGTGGTACCCAAGGTTGACGTTGGCTTAAAAGCAGCTGCAATGTCAGTGAGATGACTCTGACTCATGTTTGCTTTCTCCCCTTGCACAGGCCATGCCTCTGAAACATTATCTCCTCTTGCTGGTGGGCTGCCAAGCCTGGGGTGTAGGGTTGGCCTACTATGGCTGCCCTAGTGAGTGCACTTGCTCCCGGACCTCCCAGGTGGAGTGCACCGGAGCGCGCATTGTGGCAGTGCCGACCCCTCTGCCCTGGAATGCCATGAGCCTGCAGATCCTCAATACGCACATCACCGAACTCAATGACTACCCATTCCTCAACATCTCGGCCCTCATTGCTCTGAGGATCGAGAAGAACGAGCTGTCCCAAATCATGCCTGGTGCCTTCCGCAACCTGGGCTCACTGCGTTACCTCAGCCTTGCCAACAACAAGCTGCAGGTTCTGCCTGTTGGCCTCTTCCAGGGCCTGGACAACCTTGAGTCTCTCCTTCTATCCAGCAACCAACTGGTGCAGATCCAGCCAGCGCACTTCTCCCAGTTCAGCAACCTCAAGGAACTGCAGTTGCATGGCAACTACCTGGAATATGTCCCTGATGGTGTCTTTGACCACCTGGTGGTCCTCAACAAGCTCAATCTGTGCAAGAATAGCCTCACCCACCTCTCGCCCAGGGTCTTCCAGCGCCTGGGCAACCTCCAGGTGCTTCGGCTGTGTGAGAACAGGCTCTCAGACATCCCCATGGGCACTTTTGATGGGCTGGGCAACCTCCAGGAGCTGGCCTTGCAGCAGAACCAGATTGGGATGCTGTCCCCTGGTACCTTCAACAACAACCGTAACCTCCAGAGGCTCTATCTGTCCAACAACCACATCTCTCAGCTGCCCCCCGGCATCTTCATGCAGCTCCCCCAGCTCAACCGTCTCACACTCTTTGGGAATTCCCTGAAGGAGCTCTCTCCAGGGGTCTTTGGGCCCATGCACAACCTGCGTGAGCTCTGGCTGTACGATAACCACCTCACTTCTATACCTGACAATGTCTTCAGTGACCTCCACCAGTTGCAGGTCCTGATCCTCAGCCGCAATCAGATCAGCTCTATCTCCCCGGGTGCCTTCAATGGCCTGAAGGATCTGCGGGAGCTGTCCCTGCACACCAATGCGCTGCAGGACCTGGACGGAAATGTCTTCCGTACGTTGCTCAATCTGCAGAACATCTCCCTGCAGAACAACCGCCTCAGACAGCTCCCAGGGAATATCTTCGCCAATATCAATGGCCTCATGACTGTCCAGCTGCAGAACAACCAGCTGGAGAACCTGCCCGTGGGCATCTTTGATCACTTGGGGAACCTATGTGAGGTGCGGCTCTATGACAACCCCTGGAGGTGTGACTCAGGCATCCTTCCACTCCGCAACTGGCTCCTGCTCAACCAGGCCAGATTGGGGACCGACACGCTCCCGGTGTGTTTCAGCCCAGCCAATGTCCGAGGCCAGTCCCTCATCATCATCAATGTCAATGTTGCGGTCCCCAGTGTCCAGACCCCAGTGATCCAGACCCCTGAGGTGTCCAGCTATCCAGAAACGCCACGGTATCCGGTCACGCCCAGCTACCCTGAAACCACCTCCATCTCCTACACCACTGAGCTCACCACTGAGGACTACACTGATCTGACCACCATTGAGACCACCGATGACCGCAGCGTAATGGGCATGACCCGGGCCCAGGGTGGGCTGGCCATTGCCGCAATTGTCATTGGCATTATTGCCCTGGCCTGCTCCCTGGCCGCCTGCATCTGCTGTTGCTGCTGCAAGAAGGGGGGCCACGCCGTCCTGATGCAGATGAAGGCACCCAATGAGTGTTAAGGAGGCAGGCTGGAGGCAGGGCGAGGGGTCAGTGGGACCACTAGAGGATCCAGGTGTTTCATCCTTCCACTTCTACCTTCCACAGAGCCATCCTCTGCTCCCTCTCTGTGGTCCCTGAAAGAAAGGTGCCCCCATCTTTTCCTAATCTGCTCTTGCAGGACCTTCTCACGAGGTCCTGTCTAACTGGCCATGGCAAAAACCTTGGAGGGTCTCCAATTCATGTCCCTGGGCTTCCTTCAAGAAAGCTCCTCCTCCAAAGCCTCACCAGCTCTCCTCCAAGAACAACCTTCCCTGCACCTCTGTAGACTCACTTATTGCATGTCTGCTCACTTTGTGGGAACAGTTCTCTACCGGGACAGGCCTTCTCCCAAGTATTCTGTAAGTTGATTCTCCTCTTTTTGCTCCTCTTGTTTGTAGCATGGCTCCACCCTGTCCCCTCAAATGAAAATTCTCCCTTGATTTTCTGCTCCTGAAGGCAGGGTGAGTTCTCTCCTCAAAGAAGGTTTCAAACGATTTAGGTGGTTTCTTAAGAACTGCCAAGTACCCTGGCTCTCAGGATGCTATGAAAGAGAGAAGGAGAGAGGATGCTGCTCCGTTCCTGGAGATAGAGAGCCATCATCAGTGTCTCTCCCATGATTTTTATCTGGAAAAGGAAGAAAGGCACCAGTGCAACCAGTTCAGCCTTTTAGAGAATATTTCAAACTGCAAACTTTGCTTTAATTTTTTTTAGTCCTTTAAGGAATAAAATCATGTAGAATTTCTGACCCCTAAAAATAGTAGAATCAACTTACTGGTGCTGGATGGAGAAAGCAACCTGGTACCCAGGGGGTGGGGGTGGGGGTCCTTGTGTTCACCCCAGGTTTTTTCTCTTTTAACTGTTTATTGAAGTATAACATACACACAGAAAAGTGGGAGCATGGGAGTGTATAGTTTGATGGATCTTCACAAATTGTACACACCCGTGTAATGAGAATCCAGATCAAGAAATAGGACATCACTAGTATCCTCCATCCTGGGCTTTTTTTTTTTTNACACACACACACACACACACACACACACACACACACACACACATGCACACATGCTCTTCACCTCGTTCTTCAGCCCCTGGACAAACACCTCCAGAGACAGGAAAATCACCATCAGCCAAAGCAACTCCTTTCATCCTTGGATAACCCTGGGATGAAAGTGTTCCTCTACATATTGAGCCAAGTCTTTCTCCCTTTTAACTCATAAAGGGTTTAGAAAGTTAGTTTGTCAAACAAACAAACAAAATAAAACAACAAACCCACAACCCTCTTAGAATTACTCCTGGCGTTGAGAGCCAAGCAGGTGCTTGTGGCTGCGTCTCTTTCTGAGGCCAGGCTCCCTGGAACCAGCCTGGCCTTTTGCAAGGAAGGGTGTGAACGTGGACCCCTGGTCCCAGTCCTCACTCCTGGAGTGGCCTACTACGAACTTTCTATGGCCTGTTGGGTGCCCCGGGGGTCCTAAAGTTGCCAATCCTATGACCTTAACTGGATTTTGGCCCTATTTGGGATCTGTCTATGGGAGCAGTTCAGGATTGTTTTGTAATCTCCAGAGGCCTTGCCCCAGATTCCCTCCTGTCCTGTGACCCGGTGACATTCCGGGAACACTCAGGCCACGTGAGGGGAGGAACTACTTCCTGGAACTTTGATCAGTGCCAGGCTGCTGGGTCCGCACTGACCACAGACCACACCAGACACCCTTCTACTCCTGAGGAAGAACCAGGGCAGCGGTAGGTCTCCCGAGGCCACTCTAGGACTCTTGGGTCTGTGGGGATGTGGGAGGAATCTCTCTTGGCCGGGGACAGGAGAGGTGCTGGTCATTTCTGGCAGGCTTCAGAACATGTCCTAAACACCAGGCAGGCTGCAGTTTCTGTGTCCCATGCCTTGGGAGGGGAATCCCCTGAGGTATTCTGCCAGGGTACTGCTGGGCTGAGAGGCAGAAGGCAGGTTGAGGTAGGGGGGATTCCAAGGTAAAGATGACCTGGTTCCTGTACTCAGGGAGCCCATAATGAATGGTGGACATAAGCAGGGTGACCATTGTCCAGGTTTGTCTGGTTCCACCCTAATTTGTGCATGTTATCCTGGCATGATTATCAATAGCTCTCTTTTTATTTCCAGAAGAGTTCCAGTTTAGATGATAAATTTTATCCCTAGTCACTCTAGGAATAAAATGTGCATGCAGCTACCTTTTATTGAACATTTACTATTTGCCAGGCACTGTGTTAAGTGCTTTATATTTGCTATCTAATTTAATATATTTATCATCCAACTGAGTACTAATTTTAGCCCTATGGGATGGGGTTGTAATTATGGATGGGGAAATGGAGGATTAGGGAGGTGGAGTGACCTGCCCAAGCCCACACAGCGAGTAGGTATTGTATCAAAATATGATCTCTACTGAGCAGGATGCAGAGTAAGACCTGAGAGTCAGGGTCACCGGAACCATGAACACATTCTGTTCAAATCAGCACACAGGGCCTGGGCACCTTCTCTGTGCTCAGCCCCAAGCCAGATGCTGGGGTGCACGGCCAGGTAGAAGAGACTGCAGGGCTCACAGTCAGGTGGTGCAAACGACTAGAGCAGAATGACCCAAGTGGTCAACAGAGCACATGAGTGACCTGCAGAATCTAAAGGAGGTGCAGTCAAGGAAGGCTTCCTGGAGAAGTGACAAGTGATGGCCTGGGGGGTAGGTAGAATGGGGACAGGTAGCAACAGGGAAAGGTAGGTACAGGCATCCTAAAGTGGGAGGGGCTGTGTAAGCAAGGGCTAGAGCTGGGGCCCTGCAGAGAGCATTTGAAGAAAGGACAGTGCCCAGTTTTTATTTATTATTATTATTTTATTTTATTGGGGAATTGGGGAAGGGGAACAACTTTCTTCAATCTTAGCTGTGGAGGGCGCAGCTAGCTCAGCTCCAAGTCCAGTCGCCATTTGGCCGTCCGTTGGCAGCTCGCAGCTGCTCAGCTCAAGGTGCTGTGTTCAATCTTAGTTGCGGGGGTGGGGGGCTCAGCCCAACGTCCCATGTGGGAGTCAAACCGGCAACCTTGTTAAGAGCGCACGCTCTAACCAGCTGAGCCATCCTGCTACCTGTTGGCAGCTCAGCGGCAGCTCAGCTCAGGCTGGGAATTGAACTGGCGACCCTGTTGCTCAGAGCTCATGCTCTTGAGCGAGCTGTTAACCAACTGAGCCACTTGGATGGCCCTCATCCTGGGCTTTTACTGGAGAAGACTGGGGCTTATGGAGATGACATGGACTTACCCGGGAACTGGCTCCCCACGAGCCAGGACAAGCTCCCCACTGTCCCTCCACACCAGTCAGCCCTTGCCAAGGTCCAGCTGCCAAGGGTGGAAGAGATGTGGGTACACCCTGGGCTGGACAAAAAGGATTTTATTAAACCTCCAGACCCTGAGGCACCGTGATTGACCAGGTTAGAAGCATCTTGACTACAGAGGCGCGTGCAACCACACACCCTTCCTTGCCAACAAGCTGTCTGCTTCTCATTGGA
Organism: Hipposideros armiger; assembly: GCF_001890085.2. Lineage (NCBI taxonomy): Eukaryota > Metazoa > Chordata > Mammalia > Chiroptera > Hipposideridae > Hipposideros > Hipposideros armiger. Next base: position 863,630 of record NW_017731358.1, on the reverse strand, counting down.
GGCCCTTCTGCCTGGGCCTTTTATGGGCATGATATGCCTATATCTGTTTTTAATTTTTGCTCACCATTTGGGGGAAGTGAAATACCTCAGAGATGAGATCCTTTAATTGAACAGCCAAGTGTAATGGAACCCAGCAATCCCTCGAATGTGGTGGTAAAATTCTTCATGAACATTATAGTCAGCTAGAAACTGAACTTCAGAATTCTTATATACAGCAGGAAATATCAGGGTAGACAGATAGGTCACACTGGGTCTGGGGGCTTTCTGGAGCTCCTCCTGCCTGTGGTCTGTTTATAAGAGTTGAATTGTTGGGTCCAAAGTTATTCTCCACCTTGAGTGACAGTTACGTGAATACCTGCCCTTGCCACTCTTCCTGCTACACACATATCCACACTGGTAAAGAAATTATGCTTATGGCAACTCATATCTTTCTCTGGACAACTGGTCTACCATTTAAGAAGTAAAAGTTCTAAATGGAGACTTTTAGGCATCCACGTCTGCCCTGTAGCCAGAAAAAGCTGTAGCCAACACTATAAAGATTTGGAAATTTGCCATCAATCCTGACTGGCTTTTACTAGTCCTCTCTGCCCCACAAAACAAGTAAAGGAATCCCCTGAGACCTTAGCAGCATAATGCTGATAGGCCCCCAACAAAAAAGGTCCAAGAAGGGATGTGTGTAAGAACTAGTGCTCTTGGTAGCTTTTCATTCTCTAAAAGGCATCATCTCCTTAAGGTAAATCTGGGTATCCAAAATTTTTTCAAAATAATTTTAACAACAGGTGGACATGAACCAAGGCTTGCCAGGGCCCAAGAGGAATTGAGCTCAGAGCTTGGGGCATGGGCACCGTTCCAGTCACGGTGGCCTGCCATATTGACCCGGGGCCAGAAGGGGACGCCTGGCCTGCTGTGCGCCAGACAAGAAGCACGTTTGGCACTGCATTCCTCAAGGTGCCCCTTATGAGCCTGTTCCAATGTCTCCTTGTGCAAAAGCACAAGTGGGCCAGAGATGGCAGAGAGGTGAGGAAAGAGTCCTCTTCATCCAGTGTGCCCTGCCAATCTGAACCCAGAACTCCTGGGTGTTTCCAGCCTTGGCCATGACATTGGAGTACCCTCCTCTCTGGCACACCATATGGACATGTGTCCCCAGGCCAAATGCTGGCTTGAGGAAGCTGTCCCCAGGTAACACCACTGCCAGGAGCACTTCATGTGGACCCTTTACCTGACCGTCTGACTTGCCTGTTCCTTTTTTCCATCAGAGTGCTTGGATTCAGGCATCGGGCCTCTTTCTCGACAAGTCCATTTGCCTCTCTGAACCATGTTGTCTTGTCAGGGAGCTGCCAGAAAAGCTGGGTGGGAAGAAAACTCAGCCCACTATGGTGGGAGAAAGGAACAGTTGGAACCACTATTTTTCAAAAATGCTTACTGTCTATAGCTACACTTTAAAGCACTCAACAGACATTTTCTTTTGAACCCCCACAATACCCTTGTGCATGAGTGCCACCATTATCTCCTTGTCATAGGGTCTAACATTGCTCATTCTTTCACAACGTTATTCAATAGGCTGTGGGTTTTCCTTCTCTCTTCAAACTTTGTACAAGACCTCTTGGCCTGTCCTGAGCATTCATCATTAAACCAAAGAAAATGGGAGTCACTCTCCTGTTGCTCTTTTGCTCCCCAGAGTCTTAGCCACTGACACCTCATGTGGTACTGGTTGGATCAAAAACTGTCACTACAGGAAAAAATTAAATTCATCCATCCATTAAAGAAAAAGTGGCCCCTGTCGTGTAAATTATTGGGCTGTGTAGTACACCGTTCCCCTCTTTAGAATTTAAAGGCACAACACAGTTCTCAGCACTCTTCATGGGCAACAACACAGTTTCCACAACCTTCCAGAAGTCAGGGTAAAGCAGCTTCAGGGATCTATTTCCAAACTCAGGAAGCTTAGGGAGAGCAGACAGCTAGAGATAAATAGGTAACTAGATTTGGTAAACAGACAGCAGATGTCTCCCAGCCTTTAGCTGTGAACCACTCAAAGAAATCAGCCCACGGATCACACAGAACTGAATCCGGGTTGTTGGGGAGGTGATGGTGGTCTTGGGGAGGAAGCCATTTCAGAGAAGGTGGGTGGGTGTCCTCCAGACCCAGCTCCTCCCAGTCCAAGCTTTCTCCTTTACATAAAGAAGGATTGTTCTCCAATCCATTGCCTTCATTCTGCCTTCAATAGTAGATCATGTTTGCCTCATGTAGAGAATCACTGCAAATAGTCCCAGGTGCTTGGTGATGCATTTAGAGATTTCTAGGCCCCCTGGGGTTTTATAGAGTGTGAGCCCTGGTGGGCAGGGTTGGGGGGGTCTATCTTTGCTGGGGGGGGGTCTGTCTATGCTGGATGCTGCTTATAGAAAATTTGGTGTACAGAATCAACAATAAATGGTATACACAGGACACGTGCTCTCTATGGTTGTCTTCGCTAGGATCTCATGAAGTTATTCTATCCTTACCACATGTGGGCAAGCCTGACCCAGACAGCCCCTCACAGGGAATAGACTCCAGGCTGGGAAAAGACCTTTGGAAAGTGAGTGGGGACTGAAAATGAAAGAACAAATCATATCTATAGGCTACTGTGCCTGGAAGGGATCTTAAGAATAGGTTCAACCCATTTTACAGCTTAAGAAAGTGTGAGCAAGACAGGAAGTGAATTTCCCATCATCACCTATTGAACTAATGGCTGAACTTGCACACACTCAGACCTCCAGACTCCCAGGCTGGAGTTTCTTCTGTGTCACCAGAAAGGCACTGCAGTTCACTCAGCATTTGTTTAATGTGCACATGCACGCACATGTGTGCAGACGCACACAGGCTTCGGTGGGCAGAACTGTCCTGCACTATGTACTCCTATTAGTGCTCAGCACGAGGCTCAGTGAGTTACACACTCTCCGAAGACACCACCTGAGTGAAGGTGACTCCCTCCTAGTGTCCAGGTGGCTCCGGGACTATTTCAGGTCTCCAGGTTCCAGGGGCTGCCACAGCTGCTGGCACAAATCCAGTGCTTAAGAGAAAGCTGATCGTCTGTTGTTCCTATATCTCACTGCAAAACCCAAGAAGGGGACTTCAAACAATATTTTCCTGGGTTCTCTTAGCTCTTAGATCCCTTCTACCAGGTGTAAGCCTGTCCCCGGAGGCTGGGCCTGGACAGTGGTCAATAGTGAGTTCACTGTATCATGGCGCTGGACCCCTTCAATGACTGGGGGTAAGGCCTTGCTGTCCTTCCCTGACCACTGCACCTGTCCACTCAAGTTTCTGGAATTTTAGACAATGGTGAAAGGGTTAAAGTCTTCATCCCTTCTCCCAGAAGATCCCTGGAGTAATTTTTTTAAATATTTTTATTAAAAGTATAGCAAACATACAATATTATAGTAGTTTTAGGGGCACACAATAGTTATTCAACATTTATATACCTAAAGAAGTGATCACCATGATAAGTCCAGCAACCATCTGACATTATACTATGCTATCACAATATTATTGACCATATTCTCTATGCTATAATTTACATCCCCATGACTATTTTGTAACTACCAATTTGTACTGTTTAATCCCTTCAACCTTTTTCATTTTGCCCCCAAACCCCTCCCATCTATCACCCCACCAAATCTAGTACCCACCTGACACCACATATAGTTATTACAATATTATGGACTATATCCCTCATGCTATACCTTACACCCCCATAACTACTTTGTAACAACCAATTTGTACTTCTTAATCCCTTCCCCTTCTTTTACCAACATCCCAACCCCACTCCCATCTGGCAACCATTAAGACGTTTTCTGTATCTATGAGTTTGTTTCTGTTGTCCGTAATTTTGTTCTTAGATTCCACATATAAGCAAAATCACATTGCATCTGTCTTTTTCTGTCTGACATACTCCCCTCAGCACAGTACCCTCCAGGTCCATCAGTGCCTGCAGATGGCAAGGACCCATTCCATTCCATGGCCAAGCAATATTTTATTGTATATATGCACCACCTCCTCTTTATTCATTCACCCATCGATGGACACCAAGGCTGCCTCCACATCTTGGCTGTTGTAAATAATGCTGCAATAAGCGTATGGATGCACACGTCCCCTCAAAGCAGAGTTTTTGGTTTCTTAAGATAAATCCCCTGAACTGGGATTACTGGGTCCTTCATTGTCTCTTCTTATAGCCTTTGTTTTAAAGTCTATTTTGACTGGTGTAAGTATTGCTACTTCAGCTTTTGTTGTTGTTCCCATTTTCATGAAATATCTTTTTCCATATCTTTACTTTTTGTCTGTATGTGTCTTTCAATATGAAGAGAGAGAGTCTCTTGTAGGCAGCATACGTAAGAGTTTGTCTTCTTATCCATTCAGCCCTCCTATGTCTTTTGATTGGAGCATTTAATCTACTTACATTGAAAGTAATTGTTGATTTAAAAAAGTAGCTATTTCCATTTTATTATTCATAATTTTTTTTCCACCTTAAAGAAGTCCTTTTAACATTCCTTGTAATACTAGTTTGGTGGTGGTGATGAACTCCTTTAGCCTTTTCTTTTCTGGAAAGCTCTTGATTGGTCCTTCGATTTTAAATGATAGCCTTGCTGGGTAGAGGAGTCTTGGTTGTAGGGCCTTGCTTTTCATCACATAGAATATTTCCTGCCAACTCCTCTGGCCTGCAAAGTTTTTGTTGAGAAATCAACTGACAGTCTAATGGGGGCTCCCTTGTAAGTTACTAGTTGCCTTTCTCTTGCTGCTTTTAGAATTCTCTCTTTGTCTTTAACCTTTGCCATTTTAATTATAATGTGTCTTGGTGTGGGCATGTTTGGGTTTATTTTGTTTGGGACGCTACACTTCCTGGGGTTGCACGTTTATTTCCTTCTCCAGGTTAGGGAAGTTTTCAGCCATTGTTTCTTCAAATAGGTTCTCAATCCCTTGCTTCCTCTCTTTTCTGGTACCCCTATGATACGAATGTTCTTATGCTTGATGTTGTCTGAAAGGCCTCTTAAACTATCCTCATTTAATTTTTTGGATTCTTTTTTTTTGCTGTTCCAATTGCATGTTTTCTGCTACCTTGTCTTTCAAATTGCTGATTCAGTCTCCTGCTTCATCTAGTCTGCTGGTGATTCCTTCTAGGGCATTCTTCATTTCAGTATTCTTCACATCTGACTGGTTCTTTTTTATGGTTTCTATGTCCTTTTTATGCTTGCTATCTCTTTGTTGAAGTTCTCACTAAGTTCCTTGAGCATCCTTATAATCATTGTTTTGAACTCTGTCTCTGGTAGGTTGCTTGCCTCCACTTTATTTAGTTTCTTTCTGAAGTTTTCTTCTGTTCTTTCATTTGGGACCCATTTCTTTGTTTCCTGATTTTGGCTGCCTCTCTGTGTTTGTTTCTGTGTATTAGGTAGGGCTGCTATGTCTCCCAGTCTTGGCTGGGTGGACTTATGTAGTAGGTGTCCTGTGGGGCCGAGTGGCAGGTCTCCCTGGTCACCTGAGGTGGAAACTCCAGGAGTGTCCCCTGTGTGGGTTGTGTGTGCTCTCCTGTTATAGTTGAGCCTTGATTGCTATTGGCACATCACACAAGTTGGGTGAGATAGGGTCTCAGGGAGTCACTGGAGTGGGAAGAGTTGTGGTCAATGGGTTAATGTAGACTATGGTTTGGTGCTAATGCTGAGCCTGGGGAGGCTCAGCAAAAGTCTCAGAGCACAGTGAGGCCAGTTGCCAACCACCAGCGGCCCATGGACTCTGATAGTTTTCCAAGACAGTGTAATATGGGAAGGGCTGGCTGCTTGAGGAGAAAGTGCCTCTGGCTGGGTTTGAGTTGAAGTGAGTAGAGTCCCAGCTGAGTCAGCAGGGCAGAGCAGCAGAGCTCATCAGACCAATCAGATACAGATTTTGCTGTAAGCGTAGGGGGCAGGCTCAAGATGTTAAAGATGGCAGCCGCCTGCCCGGCCGCACAGGAGAAGGAGCCTTCACCAGAAAAACGCTAACTGCCCTCCAGTCCTCCCTCTGAAGCCATACACCTGTTTGTCCCGGTATGTCTTCAAGGTTCCCTGAGTCACTGTTCCTTCGCTGGAGCTCAAGGTGAGTGACTGTGAGTGAGTCTGTGTGTGGGTCATTTAAGAGGACGTCTGGGTTTCTCGCACCCTTCTGTTCTACCCAAACAGTTGGAATCCCACTGTTTTTCACAGACAGTTGTTGTGAGGGCTCCTCTTCTGGGCACTAGTACTCTGAGCTAGGGAGCTTGGTGTGGGGGCTGGGGTTCCTCACTCCTCCAAGGGGAACCTCTGTGTCCGAGACATTCCTCCTGAGTCTCAACTGCCACTGGGAGGTCTGGGGCCCATTTTGCAACTCCACTCCTCCTACCAGTCTGACGTCGTGTCTTCTTTATATTTTTAGTTATAGGACTTCTGTTTGGCTAGACTTCAGATGGTTCTTCAGGTTGATTGTTCTATAATTTAGTTGTCACTTTAATGTGTTCATGGAAGGACGCAGGCATACTGTTTATCTACTCCACCATCTTGGATCTCTCTTCTCTGGAATTTTGTTGTTGTTGTTGTATTTTTTAGATTTTATTGGGGAATTGTGGAAGGGCAACAGTGTTGGGGAATTGGGGAAAGGGAACAGCTAAGTTGTTGTCCTTCAATCTTAATTGTGGAGGGCGCAGCTAGCTCAGTTCCAAGACCAGTCACCATCTGGCTGCCTGTAGGCAGCTCGTGGCCATTCAGCTCAAGGTGCTTTGTTCAATCTTAGTTGCAGATGGGTGTAGTGCAGGAGTGGAACTGGCAACCTTGTTGTTAGGAGCACGTGCTATCACCAGCTGAGCCATCCTGTCACCTGTTGGCAGCTCAGCGGCAGCTCAGCTCGAGCGCAGCTCACTGGCCCATGTGGGAATCAAACCGGTGACCCTGTTGTTCAGATCTTGCGCTCTTAACCAACTGCTCCACTTGGCCGGCCCTTCTCTGGAGCTCTTAATGCAAATCTTCCTCCACTCATGCATACATGCCCTTCCAGCTGCACATATCTGCAGTTTAATCTCTCTCTCCCTCTCTCTCTCTCTCTCTGTCTCTCTCTGTCTCTCTCTCTCTCTCTCTCCTCACACACACACACACACACACACACACACACACACACACACACCTCCCCAGGCTCTCTGCCACACCTATTCCACAGATGTGAATGAAGATATTTGGAGAGATTAAATAACTGGTGTAAGGATTGGCTAATTAGTTGAAGAGCCAGGGTTCAAATCCAGATCTGTGGAAAGACAAATTTCTCTTTTCACCATGACATTGACAGACAAGCTCTCTTTCTGAAGGTGAGTGTTGCTGCCTTAAGAACCTGTTCCCCATATCCTGGTTCTTTTTCAGAGGCAGGCCTCCACCCACCAACCATCCTGCCAGTCTGGGTGTTACTGAGGGCATATGTTCACAGACTTTCTCCCCTCTTACATGCTCCTAACTCCCTGCCTGTGAATTTGTAATATGTCTCCATTGAAAGATGCTTCCTTCCTATAGTCTTTCAGACCTTTGCAATTTGACTGATGAAATCTGCTCACATGCAAAAGAAACATCAGTTCAGGCTTGAAAAAGAGTGACGTAAATATTAATACCATGCAATGAGTTTAAAAACCATGAAAGTATTTAGGCTCCAGGCACTGAAAGTGATCTCCGATTGCTTATCTAGGTCATCCCTTCACCCTACACCCCTGAAAACCTATACACATTCACACACACACACACACACACACACACATGCACACATGCTCTTCACCTCGTTCTTCAGCCCCTGGACAAACACCTCCAGAGACAGGAAAATCACCATCAGCCAAAGCAACTCCTTTCATCCTTGGATAACCCTGGGATGAAAGTGTTCCTCTACATATTGAGCCAAGTCTTTCTCCCTTTTAACTCATAAAGGGTTTAGAAAGTTAGTTTGTCAAACAAACAAACAAAATAAAACAACAAACCCACAACCCTCTTAGAATTACTCCTGGCGTTGAGAGCCAAGCAGGTGCTTGTGGCTGCGTCTCTTTCTGAGGCCAGGCTCCCTGGAACCAGCCTGGCCTTTTGCAAGGAAGGGTGTGAACGTGGACCCCTGGTCCCAGTCCTCACTCCTGGAGTGGCCTACTACGAACTTTCTATGGCCTGTTGGGTGCCCCGGGGGTCCTAAAGTTGCCAATCCTATGACCTTAACTGGATTTTGGCCCTATTTGGGATCTGTCTATGGGAGCAGTTCAGGATTGTTTTGTAATCTCCAGAGGCCTTGCCCCAGATTCCCTCCTGTCCTGTGACCCGGTGACATTCCGGGAACACTCAGGCCACGTGAGGGGAGGAACTACTTCCTGGAACTTTGATCAGTGCCAGGCTGCTGGGTCCGCACTGACCACAGACCACACCAGACACCCTTCTACTCCTGAGGAAGAACCAGGGCAGCGGTAGGTCTCCCGAGGCCACTCTAGGACTCTTGGGTCTGTGGGGATGTGGGAGGAATCTCTCTTGGCCGGGGACAGGAGAGGTGCTGGTCATTTCTGGCAGGCTTCAGAACATGTCCTAAACACCAGGCAGGCTGCAGTTTCTGTGTCCCATGCCTTGGGAGGGGAATCCCCTGAGGTATTCTGCCAGGGTACTGCTGGGCTGAGAGGCAGAAGGCAGGTTGAGGTAGGGGGGATTCCAAGGTAAAGATGACCTGGTTCCTGTACTCAGGGAGCCCATAATGAATGGTGGACATAAGCAGGGTGACCATTGTCCAGGTTTGTCTGGTTCCACCCTAATTTGTGCATGTTATCCTGGCATGATTATCAATAGCTCTCTTTTTATTTCCAGAAGAGTTCCAGTTTAGATGATAAATTTTATCCCTAGTCACTCTAGGAATAAAATGTGCATGCAGCTACCTTTTATTGAACATTTACTATTTGCCAGGCACTGTGTTAAGTGCTTTATATTTGCTATCTAATTTAATATATTTATCATCCAACTGAGTACTAATTTTAGCCCTATGGGATGGGGTTGTAATTATGGATGGGGAAATGGAGGATTAGGGAGGTGGAGTGACCTGCCCAAGCCCACACAGCGAGTAGGTATTGTATCAAAATATGATCTCTACTGAGCAGGATGCAGAGTAAGACCTGAGAGTCAGGGTCACCGGAACCATGAACACATTCTGTTCAAATCAGCACACAGGGCCTGGGCACCTTCTCTGTGCTCAGCCCCAAGCCAGATGCTGGGGTGCACGGCCAGGTAGAAGAGACTGCAGGGCTCACAGTCAGGTGGTGCAAACGACTAGAGCAGAATGACCCAAGTGGTCAACAGAGCACATGAGTGACCTGCAGAATCTAAAGGAGGTGCAGTCAAGGAAGGCTTCCTGGAGAAGTGACAAGTGATGGCCTGGGGGGTAGGTAGAATGGGGACAGGTAGCAACAGGGAAAGGTAGGTACAGGCATCCTAAAGTGGGAGGGGCTGTGTAAGCAAGGGCTAGAGCTGGGGCCCTGCAGAGAGCATTTGAAGAAAGGACAGTGCCCAGTTTTTATTTATTATTATTATTTTATTTTATTGGGGAATTGGGGAAGGGGAACAACTTTCTTCAATCTTAGCTGTGGAGGGCGCAGCTAGCTCAGCTCCAAGTCCAGTCGCCATTTGGCCGTCCGTTGGCAGCTCGCAGCTGCTCAGCTCAAGGTGCTGTGTTCAATCTTAGTTGCGGGGGTGGGGGGCTCAGCCCAACGTCCCATGTGGGAGTCAAACCGGCAACCTTGTTAAGAGCGCACGCTCTAACCAGCTGAGCCATCCTGCTACCTGTTGGCAGCTCAGCGGCAGCTCAGCTCAGGTGCAGCTCAGCTCAGGTGCAGCTCAGCTCAGGTGCAGCTCACTGGCCCATGTGGGAATCAAACCGGGGACCCTGTTGCTCAGAGCTTATGCTCTAACCAACTGAGCCACTTGGCCGGCCCGGACAGTGCCCAGTTTACAACCTCCCCATGTTTCAGAATGATAGCTATCTTCTCTTCAAGAACGCTACCACAACTGCTAGACAAGTTCCCTTGAGCCTTTGCAATGTAATTTGCAAGGAAAGAAAAAAAAAATCAAGGGAAGCTCCTATTATGTGCCTGGAACTGTGCTGTGTGTTTTACACAATTATCTCAATTTTTATAACTTTCGACCTTATTACAAAAGTGGTAACTATTATTTTTAAAATGTAGAAAATATATGATTAAGCAAAAGGAAAAAATTTAAATCAGCCACAATTCAACTGTTTAGAGACAACAAACATTTTGTGTATAATCCGAAGCTATAGAGGAGCTCATCAAGAGTTACTTCATTCACATACACTTGGGTGTGGATTGAAAGGGGCCTATTATGAACAATACAAGATGCTCCTCTCTTACCACTCAGGAAATTCCAAGGGTCTTTGGAGCTCTGTGCCAGGAACCAGGATGAACACCAAATATGTATTGCTTATTATACACACATCACAGACCCAATGCCAGTTTTTTCATTTAATTGCCACAACAACCTTAACAATGCCGTAATTTAGGTAGTACTATTTTTATCACGATTGTTCTCAATTTATAAATGCAGAAACGGGGGCTCTGAGGGGTTATTTCACTGCCTTGGACACACTGGGCAGCAGGCTGGGGAGGGCTGGCTGGCCAGGGAGGGACAGAGTCAGGAGCCCATTCCAGGTCTGACTGCCTCAGCCACTGGGCTTGTTTTCCTGGGTGGAGAAGGAAGGCAACTGAGGTCCAGGGAGCAGCAGGTCTTCCCTGGTGACCTGGATGAGGCAGCCATTACCCTCTGGAAGGAGTGAGGGTTAGCTCTGTGGTGGATGACAGGCGGGCTTGGAGCACACACAGAAATGTACCAACCCAAAGGCAATTTGAAAACGGATAGAGTCCATTTGCAACCAGTAACCCTCCCACACCAACACACACACACACACACACACACACACACACAGAGCCAGGCTTCCTTGGCTTGCTGAGAGCATGGAACATTTTTGTGGGTATTTCTGATCTCTGCATAAATGCATAAGTGGTTTTTAAGATGGGGAGATGAAAAGCAGGGATCTTCTGGCCACTGCCCCACTGTCCCCTCTGGTGCAGCCTCCACAGTGCCTAGGCAGGGGACACTTCTCATCTCCAAGGCCCCCAGTGACAGCTCCTGAGGGCAGATTGCGGAAGGGACCCAAGGCCAGGGCATCCGGGCCAGAGCCATCAGAACCTGCGCTCCTCTAAACCAAGGACAAAACAATTACATGTTTCTCTTGGCTGGGAGGAAAGAGCCAGAAAAAGTGCTGCTGAGAGTCATAAACATCCCTGGTCCATAAATGGGGTGGTTGAATGATCTCATCAGTTACTCCATGGCCAACCTCTAGGACTCCTTCAGAACAAAGCTGGGGCTAGCCTGAATGGAGAATAATCAGGATCTCTAATGTTGCTGAATATACATTGTGCCAGGCCCTGGGTTTGAAGCTTTCCATGCATTTTCTCATTCAGTCCTCAGACCAACCCCATGAGGAAGGCAGTATTGAATCTCGTTGTTTTGAAGATGAGGAAATTGAAGCACAGAGAGGTTGGCTAATTCAGCCAAGGCCACACAGCTAATAAGGGACGGAGACAAGATTTGAACCCAAACTGTCTGATTCCAGAGCACAAACTCTTAGCTATTCTAGAGTGACATGAGAATGAGTCAGACTGGGAGTGGATCATTTGGATATTATCAGTGTTCCATCCCATCCCTGGGGAGACCACTCCCCGCTTCCTCCCATCCCAGTAGATTGGGGCAAGAGGGGTCTTGCCTTAAACTTTAGACGCTCTGCTCTGCCCTCCCCCTCCCACCATGACACTCTAAGGGGTGAAAATTTTGCAAGATCAAAGGGACATGCCCACCAGAGGCTGTGCCCCATTTCAAACAATGCTTCAAGTACCCAAGACCCAGGGCCTGTGTGTTTTCCCTCCCTAGGCCCCTCTTCCGTAGACTGACCATGTCACAGAAGAGTAGGCCCTTAGGCATGTGGGGTCTCTACTCATAGTGCTGGCGTCAGGTGGATAGACAAGGGGACAGCTAGTAGGTGAGGTCCGTTATGTATGTTCACCCTGGGGCTTGCAAATGTGAGGAGCGGGCCTGCCCCCTCCCCCATTTCACTGCTGTGGCACAGAAGCCTTGGGGTGTCACAGTAAGCACCTCACTTAGAGGTCAGGCCATCAGGACTGATCCTGGCCCCTCACTTTAGCTGTGTGCCCTTGGACCAGTTGCTGTGGCTCTAGGACCCCCCGGTTTCCCTTTTCTGGCTTTGTCTAGATTTGCTCTGAGTATCAAGATGTATGTACAGGAGCTTTGGAAACTGGCAGGTGGGAGCAGTCCCCTCAGCTCTGCCCCCCACATCAGAAGGGTTCCCCTTCACCTCCCTCGCCTGCTGCTGCCCCAGCCGAAGCTAATTTGCCTCACTTGATTTTCTGTGTGACTGATGCCACAGTTTTTATTTAAATCTTGAATCTTAAGTTACTTCCTTTGTTGGAAAATTCTAAAGCATATATTGGGTTGTTGGAAAAGTCATGACGTATTTTTTCTATTTTTTTTGTTTCAAAACTGTGTCATGACTTTTCCAACAACCCAATATTTGCAAATCACAATGAATTATAAATTAGCGGCACAGGCCGGAGAAGAGGGAATGCCTTCTTAGGTGCAACACGTTCTCTCCACCAGGCTTTAGTTTTCCTCTCACATGCATGTCCTGCTGTGGTCCCAGCTTTCCTGGCAGGAGCGATGGGGGAAAACCAGGAGATCTGGGTTCAAACTCACGTCCCACAATGGACACCCTCTCTATAGGGAGGCTGGCCAGGTGGTTCCTGGAGCCCTCATGTCCATTCTTGTGGGGTTCTTTTTTGGAAACTGCCTGTGAAAACCAAGGATCAAAGGCGTTAGCAAGGAAAGTGCCAGGCACATGATAACATTAAGGCATGCTAAAGAGAGAAACTGCTCCCCTATTACACGCGGTGGGCGAGGATTTGGGGCCACACTCATGGCCTGGCTGATGGTCATTCATCCAGCCTTGAACAATTCCAGGGACGGACACCTCTGCTTCCCAGGCTGCTTATCCCAGCTGTGGAGGGTTCAGTTCAACAAACACTCACCGAACCCACTGTAAGTCCACGCTGTGCTGGATGCTGCATGTAGAGGGGTGAGCACACCCATCTTCTCATGAAAGGGACTACCGTGACAGCCCTTCATGTCGGAGAACCGCGCTAGGTGCTAAGATGGAGAAACATACTCCCAGGTGCCTCATTCCTGGGGTCAGGGAAGGCATCTGTCAGGATCCCTAGGGGCAGCCCAGATGGCAGGTGTGATGGGACAATCGTGACCTCATCCTTCTTCAGCTAGGGTCCTCTGCTTCTTATCTGTATTCCATGTACACAATCCTAAGAGAATAAGGTCTCAGGCTAATGCTAAACTCTATCTACTGGTCTAGGGGTTGTGGAAGCAGGAGGCACACATTTGGCTGAGGCTTGTTCCTTTCCCTGTTGTGTCCTGAGTGGCAGGTAGGCACAGTTACAGCTAGAGTCCTTCCTCACGATGGTGGTGTAAAACCCACCTCCTGTGGCTTCCTCAACATCTATGTGTGCATCCAAGGAGCCTCAAGGATGGTATGCACTGCCTCTGGGAGAAATTGACGCTTCTCTATTGATTAGGCAGGAAAAAAATCCTGGAAAAACTGAGAGCTATTGAGTGTCTGAATGAGAGAAAGATACTGGGGCTCTTGTAAGCACCAGGTTTGCTGGAGACTTTCACATATGGAGAACTTTAACTGGAAGTTGAAGTTGAATTTTGCAATGGAGGAGGCAGCTAGGGGCCAAGATCTCCCCACAGGGAGCCAATTGTGAGTTCTTACTGAGGCCAGGTAAATTGAGAAAAATTAGGATTGTGTTGCAAGAGGGTTTTTTCCTCCCTTCCTCCCTCCCTCTTTTTCTCCCTCCCTCCTTCCCTCTCTCTCCCTTTGATGTAGGATATTTCTTGCGCCGTGTCATGATCTCATGGAACTGAAGAATGGAGACACAGACCAGAGAGGTAAAGTTGCAGAAAAGGAGTTTATTTAAAGAAAAAATACATTTCAAAGAAACAGAAGCAGCCCGAGCAATAGAGAATGGCTCAAGGGCCATTCTTTGAAGAGAAAGTACACTCCAAAGAGTCTGGAGTGGGCTGAGCAAAGGAAGCTCAAAAGGCCCAAAGGGGCCAGGGCCAGGGCCAGGGAGTCATCATTAGGAGAAAAAGTACACTCCAAAGAGTTTGGAGTGGCCCCAAGCAGAGGCAAGGCTCAAAATGCTCAAAAGGTGTTGACTGGCCAGGACTAGGAGTTGTTATCCCTTCTTCCTCTAGAATGCGCTGTTCCTCTTTGGGTATGGGACCACCTGATTGATCTCATCTCTTTAGAAAAGGAGTTTATTAGAAGAAAAGAGAAATTTTGGGTGGAGAGGGGAGGTCACTGGGCAGTGCATTCTGTGGGACATGCAGGAATACAGAGACCCAATGCCTGCCTCTAACTGCCTGCCTTGTTTTCCCTTGTGAGATGTGGTCCCCATAAAATCTCTATGGGAAGTTGAGGGACAGGAAGTCTTTTCTTCTGTATCTGCTTCTTGCTGGGCAGGGGTGTAGAGCTGTCCCTGCCTATTTGGGGGATTCACGGAACTCTCACCCTGTCTGATCTCAGATGAGAGGAAGGGGTCTCGAGATCAGCCTGAAAGACCATGTTGGCTTCTTTGGTTGCGACTGGCAATCTTGCTGGGGTGCCCTCTGTATCCCCAAGACCCCTAAATGAGGAAAAGTAGATTTTAATTAATAAATTTCTTAAAGAGCAGAGCTCAAAGCTATTGATGTAGGGTGGCTATGGGTTTGGAAAGAATATTAGGCTTTAATGTTTACCATCAACAAGTATACTGGCCTGGGGAAATGTTAAAATCTATTTAGTCTCTGGGATGAGATTATCCAAGAGTTAGGTCCAGAATGGCTTGGGGAATGTTGGGAAGTCACAGGTTTTAAGTAGTTATCTAGCCAGGGGTGGGTGAGAGATATTCTGTGATTCAGCCTAGGGCAATCTTTAATCTAGGTTTCAGAAGCTGATTAGAAGAGTAATCAAAGCCAGGGGCTAAGAAACTAGGGAAGAGGAGATTTAAAAGTTGTTCAGTGGGGGGAGTGGGGGAGGAGCTACTCGTTTGGCTGATATCACCTTCTTTCTTTCCTTTTGTAAAGCCAAATATATTCTATTTAAAGGGCATTTTGTTTTTCCTACATTTTTGGTGTTCAAATAACTTTTTCTGTCATGATGGTGGCTTGCGACTTTTAATAATAATTAACATAGTTTATTAATTGCTCACTCTATGTCAGACAGTGATCTAAAACCTTTACCTATACTTACTTATTTAACCCTCAATTACTCTAACACAATAAGCACTATTATTATCTCCATTTTACAGATAAGGAAATTGAAGCATAGACAGATTAAGTAATATGCTCAAGGTCACATAAGTAGGATGTGATAGAGCTGGGATTTGAATTTATGGAACCTGAACTACTACAATAATGACATGGGTGGGGACAGTAGTGATTTGGGAGGTGCACATCCCCTAATGGGGCAGCTAAGTCCCAGCTGGTCTTGTCATGTGGGAATGTGAGCCCACTGCCCCTAAGTCATCCTGAAATCTGGACTTTTTTTTTTTTCAATTGGGGAATTGGGGGAGGGGAACAGTGTTGGGGAATTGGGGAGGGGTACCAGCCAAGTTGTTGTTCTTCAGTCTTAGTTGTGGAGGGTGCCAGTCACTATCTGGCTGCCCGTCGGCAGCTTGTGGCCTCTAAGCTCAAGGTGCTGTGTTACAATCTTAGTTGCAGGTGGGCATAGCCACCATCCCATGCGGGAGTCGAACCAGCAGCCTTGTTGTTAAGAGCACACGCTCTATCCAGTGAGTTATATGGGTGGCAGCTCAGCTCAAGGTGCTGAGCTCAGTTTTAGTTGTGGGCAGGCATAGCCCACCATCAAACAGACAGTCTTGTTGTTAGGAGCATGTGCTCTCACCAGCTGAGCCATCCTGCCACCTGTTGGCAGTTCAGCAGCAGCTCAGCTCGGGTGCAGCGTCACTGGTCCATGTGGGAATTGAACTGCCGGCCCTGTTGCTCAAGCTCGCACTTTTAAGCTAACTCTTAACCAACTGAGCGACTTGGCCGGCCCTGAAATCTGGACTTTTAATGTGACATTTCTCAAATTTTACATGTTGGCTAATGGTTCATACATAAAAGGACTGAGCAATAAACACAACACGCTTGTAAGCTGCATCACCAACTTGTGACCTGTGGGTGCACACTGGCATTAAAAAAAAAATTTAGTAAATTAAAAACCTGGCCCCCTTCCCTTATTTAAAACAAAACCCCCAAAACAAAAAACCTTCTGGTCTGTGGAATAGCTGCATCTGGAACCTTCTTGTCCACACAGTGTTGAAAAGTTCCATGGCCTCCGTGGTGGTGAGGGCTGGGGTGCTGCAGGCAGGAGAGCATTTTGGTAGCAGCATTGAGGAACCTGACTACTTGTTTGAAAATAAGAGCCCGTCTTGCCACTGCAGCTGCTCTCACCCTCAGTGGCCATGCAAAGAGCAGATGGCAAGATTTCTTCATCATTAGGAATGTGCTGAGATTTGGAAACTCAGGAAGTTACAGCTTAAAAATTTCCAACTCAAAAATAATCTGCTCATATTTTACATATTATCTTGATTCCTCAAGCCACATAGTCTCCTTTTGTTTTATTATTTTTATTTTTTTCATTTGTTTTTTTTCTTTTCTTTATGTTTTTTTTTGTTTGTTTTTTTTTTTTTAGTTTTGCATAGTCTCCTTTTATATCACTCTTCTGTGCCTTTCTGCCTCCTTCATGCCTTTTTTCTCCAATCTGGAAAGAACACAAGAAGTCCAGGAGACCTGGGTCTTGGTCCTGCCACAAACCGGCAGGGTGGCTGTGGACAAGCCATGTGTCGCACTTGCTGTCAGAACCCTAGTTCCACCGACCTTGCAAGGCTGCCATGAGATAGTATGAAAATAACCCTTAAAAATGTATACTGCTGTCCAAACAGGTGGCTTCTCTGACAGAGCTAATCCCCATCTTCTGGCTCCCCGTCTAGTGCGCTGGTCACTGAACCGCACAGCCCTCGATAGAGGCACCACTGCTGAGCTCCTCCCACTCGGATCTAAGAGATGCTTCCCGGAGCCTGGCTGCACTGGGCCTGCCTCCTGCTCCTGACCAGGCTCACCCAGCCCTGCCCTGCGGGGTGTGACTGCTTCGCCCAGGAGGTGTTCTGCTCCGTCGAGGAGCTAGCCACCATCCCGCTGGACATCCCACCGCATGCCACGGACATTGTCTTCATAGAGACCTCTTTCACCGTGGTGGGAGCCAGGGCCTTCGGGGGAAGCCCCAACCTGACCAAGGTGGTCTTCCTCAACACCCAGCTCTGCCACTTGGAGCCAGATGCCTTTGGGGGGCTGCCCAGGCTCCAGGACCTGGAGATCACTGGCAGTGCCTTTTCCAACCTCAGTGCCAACATCTTCTCCAATCTGACCTTGCTGAGCAAGTTCACACTCAACTTCAACATGCTGAAGGCTCTACGTGAGGGCCTGTTCCACCACATGGATGCCCTGGAGTCCCTCGAGCTACAGGGCAACCAGCTCCAGACCCTGCCTGGGAGGCTCTTCCAGCCTCTGAAACACCTGAAGACCCTCAACCTTGCTCAGAACCTTCTGGCCCAGCTGCCCGAGGAGCTGTTTGACCCCCTTGGCAGCCTGCAGACCCTGAGGCTGAGCAATAACGCACTCTCCAGCCTGCCCCAACTTGTGTTTGCCAAACTGGGAAGCCTGCAGGAGCTCTTCCTGGATGGCAACTCCATTTCCGAGCTGCCCCCAGAAGTGTTCTCGCAGCTCTTCTGCCTGGAGAAACTGTGGCTGCAGCGCAACGCCATTGCACACTTGCCGCCTTCTGTCTTCTCCTCCCTGGGCAACTTGACCCTCTTGAACTTGCAGGGGAATGCACTGCAGATGCTGCCCACTGACCTCTTTGCCCACACCAAAGGCCTGATCAGCCTGTCCCTGTCCCACAACCAGCTAGAGACTGTCTCTGAGGGAGCCTTTGCCAATTTGTCCAACCTCGGTTCCCTTACGCTCTCACACAATGCCATCACCCATCTCCCAGCTGGCATCTTCAGGGACCTCAATGAATTGACCAAGCTCTACCTGGGCAGCAACAACCTGACAGCCCTGCACCCAGACATCTTCCAGAACCTGTCCAAGCTTGAGCTGCTCAGTCTCTCCAGGAACCTCCTGACCACACTTCCAGCGGGCATCTTTGACAACAACTACAACCTGTTCAACCTCGCCCTGCACGGCAACCCCTGGCAGTGTGACTGCCACCTGGCCTATCTCTTCAACTGGCTGCACGAGTACAACGACCGGCTCTTTAACATTCAGACCTACTGTGCGGGCCCTGCCTACCTGAAGGGCCAGGTGGTGCCTGCCTTGAAGGAAGAGCAGCTGGTATGCCCCGTCACCCGGGATCTCTTGGGTTTCCAGGGCCCGGGGCTGGAGGAGAGGGAACCAGGAAACAGTTGGGATCTGGCTGCAGAGGAGAGGGCAGCCCGGAGCTGGTGCACCTACAGCAACCCCGAAGGCACCGTGGTGCTTTCGTGTGACAAGGCCCAGTGTCGCTGGTTGAAAGTCCAGCTGTCTCCTAGGCAGGGCTCCCAGGGACTGATGTATAATGCCACCCAGGAGTGGGAATTGAAGTCCAGCTGCGGCTATGTGAAGGTCACTGTGTCTATCGAGGCTGGGGCAGGGGAGCCCTAGGGTGCAGGGCATACGGAGTCAGGAGCCTGGGCAGATGGCCTCTGTGGCCTGACCAAGCAAGAAGTGGGGGCACAGCAGAGGCTGAAGCTAGTTTTTCAGATGCAAAGGATGGAGGTACAAATCCAAGGTGGAAGTGGCCAGGTCCACCACTCAGAGTCTGCTCCCCCTTGTCCTTCATTACCTCCTCTCGGAGTCTGAGGTCTAACAAAGCCTTCCTTAAGCTTTTCAAAGCACCCATAATAAAGTTGCATCATGGTCTGGAGAATAAAACAACACTGCTCCCCTGGTGTTTTATTATTATTATTATTATTATTATTATTATTATTTAATACCCACCCCACTCTCATGCCCACCCTGAAGTTCCAACCCTGAGGTATTATTCTACTGAATGGAAGCTACTCTCTTTTGATACCCAGTTCAAAAGTCAAATGTCTATTTCTATTTCTCTCCCAGGATATTTGATTTTAATTGATACAGGAGGTGATAGAAGCAGAGGTGGCCAGAAAGATTAGAGTAGGGGTATGACCTTGGTATGTGGGGAACTCACGTTGTGAGCGTCCACCTCCAGGGCTGTGTCCAGGAGAACAGAAGATGAAAGGTGCCTTGGGAAGGTAAACACCTGCTATTTGGCTTTCACATGAAGCCCCCAGAGGGGGAGCTGTGGCTTTGCCTGTTCAGCACACAAGATGGCTGCTCCCTAAGTTGAAAGAAAATCGCTAAGGAGGGAGGGGACGATAGTGAGCTGGGTGGGCTGGGAGGGGCATGTTTCAGTTCCTAGCTTTCTCACAGCATCTGACTCTGTGGGGCAGTCACTCACTGAAACTCTTCTCCCTTGGTTTTCAGGACACTGCCCTCTTATCCAACCTCAGCCATTTTTTTCAGTCTTCCCCAGCGCTCTCTTCCATGCTGGTCTTCTCAGGGTTGGCTGTCATTGGCCTCCTTGGGCAATCTCGTGCATGCTCTTGGAATTGGATGCCTCCTATATGCTGTTGATCCCAAATTTCTATCTCGGGCTCAGGTCTTTTTGGCTCCATGCTGAGATTACCTGCCTGCTCAGCAGCACTGTGTTCTATCATCACAGCCACAAATGCCTCTAAACCAAACTCTGTCCCCAACTCCTCATGGATTCCCATCCAGCAAATTGCCAAGCCCAGGAGCTAGGAGTGTTCTTCAATCTCTCCTCCCCCATTAACCCTCATGGCTAACTAGTCAATGAATGCGTCTGAGTATCCTTCTCTCCATTTCTCCTTTCCCAGTCCCAGCCCAGGGAGACACTTTGTCTCCCTGCACTGAGCCATCCTGCAGCCTCCTACCTTGTTCCCCTGCCTGCAGCGTGGACTGGCCTGGGAGAAATGCTGGGGTGGGGGAGGGAGAAGTGAATCAGGTTTATAGCAAGCCCTTCTGGAGCTCAAGCTCTGGTGGGAGAGATCCGACAAGGGTGCATAGGATGAAAACATAAACATGATGGGTTTGGTGCTGGGAAAGCCCTGTGAGGTTCAGGGGAGGTGGAGGCTTGGGCTAGCACAAACTTCAGGAAAGACTGTATTTGATCCCAAGCCTTAAGGGGGCAATAGGCAGTGGAGGGAGGGCACTGGAGATATGTGTGAGAGAGTGAGAGCCATGGGATGGAGACAGGCAAGCGGTGAGGTCAGGGCAGTGGGCATCTCGAGCAGGCTACTGGTGAGAGAGGGGAGGAGATAAGGCTGGAAAGCCAGCTGGAGCCAGATTCTGTAAGACCTAGAAGGGCTGAGTGAGAAGTTTGCATGTTGATTAAGGATGCCTGGCAGTTGTTGAGGAACATTATACAGAAGAGGGCTATGCTCCTGCCGGTGCCTAAGACAGCTGGCTGAGTGCAGTTTGAGGAGAGCAAGAGGCAGGGAAACCAGTGAGGACTCTTGCCTGACTTGCCACGAGGGCCAAGGAGGCTAAGGAACTAGAACGAAAGGTTTCAGCATCTGAACATCACATACACAGATGGACTTAAAGACTGAAGTGTGCACCTAAAGCGCTTCACAAATCTCCAGCAAATGAATGCCTGTATGAGCTACAGCTCCTGATCCAAATAGTCACGCATCCGCTGCCAGAGATAAAGGAACAAGATAATCAAGCAGATATTTCTTAATTATATTTTCCCCAAAATATAACTCTTTTTTAAGTTAGAGTATAATCACTTCTCTCTGTGCCAAATGGTGTTGAGGAAAGAGCCCTGGCTGACAGCCAGGGGTTGTGTATTCTGGGCAAGCTCTTGTTCTCCCTTTCAAGTGGGCCGGGCAAGACCCGTCACTGTGCTCTTTGGGGTAGGATTGCCCGAGTTAGCAAAGAAACGGACACATGATGCATGGGTCACACTTATACTAAAAAACTATTTGTAGTTTATCTGAAATCCAAATTTAACTGGGTATCCAGTGTTTTATTTAGAGACTCAACCGCCTGATGAAAGTGAGGAAACGGTTCTCCTCAGGGCCTGGGAGGCCAAGGCCAAGTCTGCAGTGGTGGAAGTCCTGACCACTGAGGGGGGCCCCTGAGATCTTGAGGTTGAGGTTGGAGCTGACAGGAAGCAGATGGCGCTGAGCATCCTCTAGCTCAGACTGTGACAAGCAGGTGAAGAGTCAGCTGTATGGGAGCCAAGCATTCCAGGGGTCCTCATGTCCTGCTGCCTGTGTCCTGTGGGCTGGTCCCAGTCTGGTGCAGCCATAGAGCTTTTGATGAGCTCTAGACTAGAAACCAGGACACATGGCTCCTCCCTTCCTTAACATTCATTTTTTGGTAAATCGTGGCTCCTTTCTGGGAGTCAGTTTCCTCATTTTTGTAAAAAGGAGTTTGGTTCTCATTGCTGATTGAACCCTGAGAAGGTTAAAGAAAACCAACAACAGGTGACTGGGCCCTGCTTCCAGAGATTCTGATTCAATTGGCTTGAGAAAGACCCAGATATTAGGTTTTTAAAAAACTCCCCCAAAGATTCTAGTGCTCAGCCAAGGTTAAAAACTCAGGGCTCAATTTTATCCAGTTCTAGGTCTTATCACTGTTTGTAGCTAGACTCAGGGCAGTGGAGCCAATGCTAGTCTTGTCAGACCCACTGGGTATAATGCTCTGGATGAAATCATGAACAAAACAAGCCACAACACTAGAAATAATATTTCATTGGGCTGTTTTCTTGTTGGTGTTTTATTTTATTTTATCATCCTCGTGCTTAGTAATTTTTGAGGAAACAACCAAGTGGGTACACGCTGCCTTGTTTTCTTACAGCATGAGGATGGCTGAGTTATTCCAAAGCACCTCCTTCAAGCAGGTGGGACTCCTTGCCCAATGTCTTGAATGTTCCACCGTTCTTCAGTGATTCCCTGCCACTAACCAGCAATGTAAACGTGGCCAAGTTACTCAAGCTCTCTGCGGCAGTTGCGTCATCCATACTGTTTATCACAGGCATAATAGTACCCACCTCAGAGTGTCACTGGTGAAGAGAAACTATATGCATTCATGTAAAGAACCCAAAACAAAGACATATAGTAAGTTCTCAAAATATTGTTGCTATTATTATTATTATTATTTCTAGAGAAGTGTGGTGGGTGTTGGGGAAGGCAAGAGCTGGCCAATTGCTTAGCCATCGCATTTGTTTTGCCTGTTCCCATTGGTGTTTCCGGGAGGATGTTAAAATTCCTATTATATTATCAAAATTGCATTATTTGGGAGGATTGGAAATGCCCTTCAGAAATTGTTCAGTGCTAAAAGTGGATATTGGAAAGCTGGATAGCGCTGCCAAATATTAGACCATTTAGCACAGTACAAGACCAATAATGAATTCTTTCTCACGCAGTTTTCAGCTTGCCTCTATCTCTCTTGCATTTGCAGAAATTTGATTTTAACGTTTCACAACCTGCAAAACGTTCCGAGTCTAGGACGGAGGCGCCCTCTTGTGGCGCACTGGAAGAACAGCTCTCCTCCCCCGGAGTAATGTAGAGGCGCCCAGGTGGCACCCGGCCTTACTTTCAGGAAGTCACAGCCGAGAAGAGATAACGGAGCACATTGACTAGGTGGCCCGGGAAACACTTTCCGGCAGGCGGGCGTAGCTGCCCAGGCTCTGTCTCCTGCAAATGTGGAAACGAGCCGGGTCCATCGGGTGCCCGGGCCCAGTGAGCGGCGGGTGCACAGGCTAAGTTCCCCACCCTGCGGCACCACCACCTCGTGGCGTTTGGACACACTGGGGCTTTCTAGTTAGTCCTCGGGATGCTAAGTGTCCTGCACGGGGTGGGCAATCCAGCACGGCAGTGAACTGTCAGACACTGCGGTGGGTGGTATCCTGTACTGTGGTAATGATCGCCGCCTCGCAGCCATCCTTTAGGTACAAATCAGAGTTGCCTGGCTGTCTGTGCTATTTACACGTATTTACTTTCCAGGACCGCACTGTAGCATATACATGTTCGGAGGGTTGTGCTTTGTTTTCTTTGGAATTTTATCGAGTTGTTAAGAATTTTTGGAAAATCTTTCCCCCTTGGCAATGCTTAAAACCCGTATTTCAAAAAGTCAAATACAAAGGCAAAGCAACTTCTCTTCAATTCATCCTTGACTCATTTAAGTAGGTGAAAGCCTCTAACTACTTCACCAAGTCTCTGGTGAGGTCTTAGTCAAGCATTTACACAGAGAAATGGATATTATTTTATTACAAACTACCTTTCATTTCTAATTTATTTTAGTTAGAACATTCAGTTTTAAAACTCTCTGTGAGATATGATTATATTATCTGTGAAATTTACTTCAGGACACTGAAACGGGTGTTAAGGATTATTTGCTATAAAAAGGGTGTTAGATCTGTCAGCAAAGGGATCCACTGTTCCAAAGTAATAGAAGGAACAAAAACTAGATGTCAGAGTCTCCAGAGACACAGAACCAGTAGGGTTTATATAGAGAGAGATAGAAAGGGAGATTTATTATAGGGATTGGCTCACAGAATTACAGAGGCAAGAAGTCCCCTGATTTGACATTGTCAAGCTGAGAACGGGAAGCTCCGTGGTGTAATTCAGTCTGAGCTCGGAGGCCTGAGAACCAGGAGCTCCAGCGGGCAGGAGAAGATGAACATCTCAGCTCAATCAGAGCAAACTCACCCTTCCTCCACCCTTTTGTTCTACTTGAGCCCCCAGTGGCTTGGATGATGCCCAGGCACGTAGGTGAGGGTGATCTCCTTTACTCAGTCTACCCATTTAAATGCTATTCTCCTCAGGAAATATCCTTACATACACATCTTCCAAGGTATGCTCGCCTGGCCCGGGGGATGGTGGGCACCAGCCAGGCTAAACTCTCAGATCCCTGGGGGCAGCTAGACTTCAGGACTACAGGGATATGCAGAGTGCCATCATGGTCCTGCCAAGTGGTCCTGCCCAGTGATGGTCAGCTGACTCCTCCCTGATGCAGCTCAGCCTTCCCTGGGCAGCAAGGACTGTCTGAGCAAGCCTCCCTATGGCATTCCCACTGACCTGACCAAGTGGACACCCCCGTCCACACAACGGCCCTTCAGAAGTGGAAATAACCTTCACATCCCCTCGGTCAATCACCTCAGCCCTTAGGTTGTCTCTGCTCCAGTCCAAACATCCCCAGTCTCCACTTCTCATAAGCAGCTGCTTCTTACAAAGTGTGGTCTTCATAGGAGCCATGGTTGGGGCGATCTTGAAGGATATGCCATCCTCCTGCGGTGGATGGAGTACGAGTGTGGAGTGTAAACCTGACCACCTCATGGTAGACAGGGAAGCCATTTTTCTTGATGCTGTTGCCTGACAAGTTTCATGCATCACCGACTCCTGTGGTCTTTTTGTTTTTCTCAGAACCATGTGGCTGGCCTGCCTATTTCCTTTGGTTCCAATCCTGTAGAATGGATTGTCCCAGCAACAGCCTTTCCTTGTCAAGCTGGATTTCACAGAAATCCCAGAGACTTTGGGGTGAGCCTTTATAGAGAGAGATTTCATGGTCAAGGATATTCCTATTATTGGGTGGGGAGCACTAATGCTCCTGCAAGTTTGAAAAAAAAGTGAAATTTGTGCAGCTTTGCCCAGGACCTTTGAAGCAGGTGTACCAGGGCCATCTGGAAGGCCAGGTATGCTCAGGCATTCCTAGAGATCCCCCCAACCCCCCCCACACACACACCTCTGAGACTGGCTGGTCTTTAAGGTGCTCAGACACCACTTTGCCAGCTGCAGAGGCAGAAACTCAATCTTGAGAATGACAGATGAATCAGGAGAAGACACTGTTTTATGACTTTGAGAGATGGAGAGCTATTATTGAAGAATACTGATATTTCTTTCCTGCCCAAGGGACCTGGGTATCAGCTGATCTTTGTGTACTTGTCAGAGAGAGACATCACTGTCCTCCCCAAGAAAACCTTTCAGAGACTATTCCACCGGTGCCCTTCCACTAGCAGAAGCCATAATTTAATACCACCCTTCAGGATTTAGGACAACCTAGTGTACCTGGTTGACCTGAGCATTCAGGACAATGGGACTGAATTTTTCTGGAAACTCCTTGAATTGGAAATGATGAATTTGGAAAGCAACCTCACTGGGAGGCTTCTGCCTTATGCCTTCTCTGGGTCAGTCAAGTACACACGGGGAAATAGTTCCACTAGCTGGGATACTCCCAGTCCCGTTATGCAATGCTGCTCTCCCAGGAGCCGGCTGGTCAGAACTCCTGACAGCTCTGTGCTTCTGCCAAATTTCTCTCAATCAAGAAGCAGGTCATTTCTCATAACCAAATTTCAGCTCCACCTTGGGGAATCATAGATTTGGGAAACACAAGATTTCAGCTTGGAGGTCAACTAAAGCACCTCTTCAGAGGGAATAAGTTTTCTTCTCTTGCTATATCTTAGGAGTCACTCCCAACAGTTACTGAGGTGGTAAGCTTGTCTCAAAGGCTGTTGCATCCCCATCTAAGCTCTCGTCCATGACATTCTTCCTCAGTGGCCCCAGAGCATCCCTAGGTGGGAGGAGTTGTTAGCATCTCACTGCCATCCTTTGTGCAACAACTCGGGGGCCTGCTTTGCTTGCAGATGTCCTCACAGAGGCTGTGCCATCCTCAGGAGCATCAATATTGTCACTGATGATCAACTCAGCACCCCACCCACCCCCTCTGCAGCCCACCACACTCAGTCTCCTGCCACATCCTCACCAGCCTCCTCTGTGTGAACTCCAGCCCTCAAACCACACATAGTGACCAACCCCTGGTGACAGCACTTCATTGATCCTGATGTCCTTTTAGCCACCATGAGCCACAAACTTTAGCCCTCCTATCTCCGGCCCCCATGCCCAGAGTACCAGTCTTTGGGGTCTTCCTGGCATTGGATTGGAGCCCAGGCCCCAGTGAGATATGCTTTCCTCTGCTTAGACTTCCAGACTGTCGCCAGTCGGGAGCTCACTACCGCCATGTGGGGCTAAGCCCATCCAAGAAGGAACTCCCACTCACCAGGTGTCATGGGAGATCCCAGAGCCAAGGCCTCTCTCTGGCTCGCTTTACCTTCCCACAACAAATCCCCACGTGCATTTGCCCACCCTGTTCTCAGCAGCACAGCAAACACTCAGAGATGGTTCCACTGACTTCTGATTCTCCCCTTTGCCCTTCCCAGGGCTTCCGGGTGGGTTACGATCAACACACCTGCTGCAGTTTGCTCTTGAACTTGTACCTGAAGTCTGCCCGCTGTGCCTCTGAGGATGAGAAAGCTGCAGGGGAGGGAGGCAAGCCCAGAACAGAATTCCTCCCACATGAGAAATCCCATCGAGTCACCCTGAAGCCAGCGTGGGCACACACCCACTCCTGCACAAAGGGGGACATATGACTCTTAGGAGAGGAAAAGGGACCTCTGGCTTAGACTTGGAGGCTGAATGGAAGGATCTGTGTTCTATCCCTGGACCGACTCTATTTTCCTTCTGAAATCCGTGTGTCAGCCACCCTTCTTGAGTGTCCGATATTGTTTTGACGTCTATGAAGCTGGCAAACTTGTGATGTCTCCTGAAGTCTTAAAAATTGAATCTATGAAATTGGCATATCCTACTAAACGGCAAGCCAAAAGCCTCAGGGCCTTTGCAAAAGGTATTGTTAGACCCGCTGCATTTGCCCACAAGCACATCCCGTATTTAAATTGAAATATAAGAAGTCATTCAGACAAAATTTCACTATCCAACCTCTACATTCTCCAAATTAGAGCTCTCAGCCAGAAAAAAATAATGAAAATGTCTTTCCAAGAAGCCAAAAAATCAATTTCCAGTGCCTTAGATGAAAGCGCGTGCATTTGCTCACAGGAACATTCCTCCACTCAGTCTGTTCACTTTTATGTTAGACACAAGTCCATCGAGACACAAACTTCAAGAGCAGAGCAGCCTGGGCCATTTAGTGAAAGGCAGCAGGGTAGCTCCTAAGGGCAACATGTTATTCCAGCACGGAGCTGGAAGTCGATGTTGAGCTGAGGTAGCTAATGATGACCCCGGGCTGCCTGGAAAAAATGGACATTATGTAAATACTGTCTTCATTTGCGTGTTCATGAAAGCAGAGCCTGGGGCAAGGACCCAGATGCAGTTTAATTGGGAGGTGATCCCAGGAAGCAGGACCAGGAGACAGAAGGAGGAAAAACCCAACACAAGGAGGTACTGTAGACGCTGCTGCTGTGGGTAAACAAAAGGGGCTTGATTCCATAAGGACTACCTGAGAAGCACCCAGAGCATCTCCCAAGCCGCCCTCCTAAAGGACGAGAGGCAGCGCATTTACCCACCACCTCCCACCCCCAGCTTCCGTTCCACCACATGTCTGGGAAGTGGGCATGGGCAAGGCCAAGGGGTAGAGTGACGATGGAAAGCCAGACTTGTGGGCAGCTCCTGTCAGCCAGCAACTAAAAACGGAAACTGCTGCTGAAAATTGGGCAGGAGGGAGGCATCTGCGTTCCTGTTCAGTAGCAGCTGTAAACTCTAAGGGGTGTTAAGTGTTAAAATGTTTTATCAATTAACAGGGCAAGTCCTCAGTTATCCAGAAGATGAGCCCATTCACAATGGTAATGCAGGATGGCTCAGGGCTCACCGAGCGTCCCTGAAGATGTAGAAACGGCCCGTGTGCCTGTGGTTATGCTCTTGTGGGTGCTGGAGACACAATAACATTCGCAGGCTCTTTTAATGAACCTGGGCTTCAGCCCTCAGGGCACTTAAATGCAGCTTCTCCTGCCACCCTCCTTCACAGCTTTCAGTTAGCCACAAGTGACCTTTCACTGGCGTCTCTTTTAGGCTGGTACGTATTAGGGTCTAATCCCTTCGTTACCTGGGGTCTTAGATCAGGCTCCCCAGAAGCAGGCCTGGAGATGAGGGTCCAGATGCAGGTGATTTCTTACAAGGAAGTGATCTCAGGGGAAACCAGTAGAGGGAATGGGAGAAAGAGAGACTACAGGGACTGGAGAAGTAGCAGCATGCGATTGCAGGAGAACCGGTCCCAGCCGAGTGCCACGGACAGAGCTCTGGAGTGTAAATGATTTCTCAGGCTTTGCCCCAGCTCGAGCCAAGGAGCTGGGCTTTCTGCCCTGCAGTCTGGCTCTCCAAAGAAAGTCCCAGGTGCCCAGGTCAGGAGTAAAAGCACTCTGAGACTGGGAAGGGCACTGAGAACCAGTAAAAGAGACCTTGCAGATGGGGGGTGGGGACACTGACAGTGTCCACTAACGCTGGGCCCTACTCTGTGTCCAGTGGCGAACAAAGAGTGTGGTTTTTGAGGGGGATCAAAATTTTGCCACCCCCAAATCTGCCTTTTTGGGATATTGATTGTAAGCTGGTTTTAAGAAACAAAAGACTCAGAAAGAACCTCTGACCCTCTTTCTTTACCTGCCTAAAGGAATTCAGATAGGAAAAACCTGCTTAAATGAAGGGGGCATCACCTTAGCAGCATAATATAAACTACCCTGGCAGACAGGGAGAAATCTAGCAAAGCCTGTTTATTCAGCTGCCCTCTGCTTCCATTGTTTCTGGGAGGCCCAGAAAGAATTTGTTTACTACATGCTTGCTCTTTCTCTTCTACCTGTAAATTACCTGCTTTCCCTTTGAAGCCCCAGACCGCTGCCTCCCTTCTCCTTTGTCTACAATGGTGTATAAGGCTCAACTGCCCAACGTGTCTTTGGGTCTCATATTCGTATGACACACACACACACACCCCTCCTCACTGCGTGCACATCCATAATACATTTTGGACATTGTCTCCTGTACTCTGCTGCATGTTAATGTGATTATTTCCCAGCTAGGAGAATTTAGAAGGTGAGAGGAAAATTCTACTTTGACCCTCACACTTGACTGTATTTACTCTCTCTCCACTTGGTGAAGAGCTGGTTTCCTGCCTCCAGGTGCAGTACACCTTAGGAGACCTGGGTCCTCCATCTCGTCCCTTATGTAAATGAGGGGGTTTGACTCTGTAAGCTACCCCTCTCCCCTTCTATCCTCACAGCTAACTCGGCTGTCACGGAAGCTTAACCTCACGGTGTGTGTTCACTGACACAGAGGACACTGTTTAGCAACCGTTTTGTCCTTTCTTCTCTAGAGATACATGATTACAATTCTATTATAAGGCTGTTGATGAATTGCTTTGATTAGGTGGTAGGGTGGAATCATGAACGTTTTACTTATGTGAATTCAACCCCAAGAGCTCAGGAGAAAAATTGAGAACAAGGGAGAAAAAGAGGAAGGTGGGGCGAGGATGTTTTGAGGATGGTGAGATAGTTGAGGCATATCAGCCTTAACGACAAAAGGTAAGAATAAAAGGTAATTGCCACTTGAGGTCAGGACAAAAGAAGTGGAGCTACAGTGTCATCTGGCTTTTGCCCACCCACATGGCTGAGCACACACTGACCAGCTTTTTCTATAGAGTGAGCGACTGTTGTATGGTGGAGGGAAGCCATTGCTGTGTGGGCACTTCTGTGGTGTAGGAGCTACCATGACCAGATTGACCACGTGGATGGTGGCGGTTGCCTGCTTCCTGGAGCCCATCTTGGAAGGAGAGGCATTTTGAGTGATGAGAGTTTTCCTGCCTGTCTGTCTCTGGCATCCATAAAAGTATATTGGCAGGACATGGGAACATCTCAAAACGGTGTGCTCCAGGCTGACCCATTCTGTGCCTGGGAAGGGAGACTGTGCCCCCAAAGAATGCTTGGGGCCAGGGTCGGGTCACAGCGGAAGCCTGAACGCCAAGCAGTCATTAGGGGAGATTGATGGAAGAGGAGGGCCTTTCAGGGGAGGCCCCAGGCCTGCTGCAGTTTCACTGCAGTTATTTATGACCTCGCTGGGGCGTCAGAAACCGGGTTGACAGCTCCTTGTAAGCTGACCTGGCTGGCACACAGCCTGCAGCCTTCTGCCTGCCTATCCCTCAACTTGAGGAATGTCAGCCTCAAAGACAGCGACCAGACACAGTAGGTGTGGAAGGAAAGATTCCAGAACTCATCCTAACCCTCAGACCTCTTTATCAGAGGGAGGCGTGTGTGCGTGTGTGACACATGCTTATAGCCCCTAAATATTTATAGAAGCAGACATTCGTGAAATAGACAGAGCACAGCTAACTTGATTATTCTTTGTGGTACAGGGGAAGGGACCACAAATAATCCCAAAGAGTAAGTAAGTAATCCCCAAACAGTTCTTTGTCATTGGCTTGGGGAATGTATACTAAAGGTTTTTTTTGTGTTTGCCTGTCTTCTTGGTTTGTTTGCTTTTGGTGTGTGTTTGCGCGTGTGTGTGTGTGTGTGTGTGTGTGTGTGTGTGTGTATGCATACTTTTCTTTTGGCAACAGAAGTACCAGTCTAATCCTATTTAATTTACCTGAGCTTTTGTTTTCCGTGCTGAACTGACACTGCAGGTCAAGGAGGTCCTGAATGCTAAGGGCTAAGCTGAGATGGTCAGACATGTATGGATGATTCAGTCACCTCAGCTACATACACCAGGACCCATCACTGATCAGTAGCAGCCTGGCTGACAGTGGCCAGAGCAGGCTGAGGGACAGTGGTATGCAGGCAGCAGTGGTGTGCGAGCACTTCCTTTTACAAAATGGGACTTGCCATCCCTGCTGGGTCTGCCTCAGTGACTGTGTGACAGTCAAGTGAAATGAAGCAGGAGCAAATGCTCTGAGAACTGTAAAGCTCCTGGTAAGATCTGTATCAGTGTGAAATTTCTCTACCTGAAGGGTCTCCCCAGGAAGGAAGTTCTGGTCCAAGGGGAGAGGCCAGAAGTCTGGTCTGGGACAGCAAGCAATTCGGTGTTGGGGGCCCTGGGGAGGGCAGCTCCCTGTGGGGTATAGCCGTGGGAGAGGTGGGCTGCCTGGGCCCCCACACCCCCAGCAGGGTCCGGAAGGGACAGGGAGGGAGGGAGAAATGCTCCATGGGAAGAAAGCTGCCTGTTATTTGAGGACCTTTGGGGTCTTATCCTGAGAAATAAAAAGAAGTATAACTTGGCGTTTTCCTGAGTCCAAGCTGCAACACTGAAGGGGGATCATTACACTGGGTCCCCTTACTTCCTTACATCTGTCTACTCCACTGACGTACCTCTGCTCATCCCACAAGAGACTAATGTGACCAATTCGTAAAGCCTTAAATGAGTACATTCTCACCAATCCTTCATTCATTCATTATATATCTATTGGGTTGTCGGAAAAGTCATGACGTATTTTTTTCAATGTTTTTCGTTGCAAAAATGCGTCATGACTTTTCTGACAGCCCAGTATATATGTATGTTACATGTTTAGAGCTGTAACTCAAATATTTCTATCACCTAGGAGCTCGTTTCTGATCCACCTCATCGTCTCTCTTATTTCTTGCTCTGCCTTCTCAGTCATTTAGAATACGGATGCCTGGTCATAAGGCGGATGGTCAGAGATGTGGCTGGGAGTTAAACCCCACCAGAAATCAGTCTTGAAGTACAATGGTCCGCAGCAGGGTGATGTCACCCACATCTCTTCAAGTGTATGTAACCCCAAGGGGCTCCAGGAACATGTCCAACTCAATCCAGCCCTTGTCTTGAATGACTCACCCAGCCAGTGGCACAGTGGAGCCCCGCTAGAGCTGGCATCTGCCCGGCATCCTCGGTCTTCCTGGACTAGAGAGAGTCACTCACAAAGTGCTTCAGGTTTCGATTCTCTCAATGGGGAGGCATGCGCTCCATGTTACAGATGGGACTCTGAGGCCCGGGGAGCACCGTTCACTTGCCCAAACTCACACAGCTAGCTGCTGTCAGAACAGGGCTGCTGCTGCTGTGGGTCTGGCCAGCCCCTTTTCCACCACACCATCTGCTTTCTGGCACGTGGGACCTGACCTATCACCCAGCCACGGATACCACCTCGCCCTGCCTCACCCTCCAGGCTCAGCTCCAGGACAGTGTGACTCAGGCATGAGTCAGCTTTTGCCTCAGCTGAGAAAACCTCAAACAGAGATCCACGCTGCCAAAGGAGGCACCTCATGAGCCCCACATCCCAATCTCATCGTCTCTGTCACCTCAGCTACCTGCTCTGATGTTCCCGCTGTCACGTCAAGGCCCCATCCTTTTGGGCCTGCTTTCTATCACAGGGGACAACATTTCCTAGGTGCATTGATCTCTGGCCTTTCTTTTTTTTTTTTTTAAGATTTTTATTGGGGAATTGGGGGATGGAAACAGCGCTGGGGAATTGGGGGAAGGGGAACAGACAAGTTGCTGTTCTTTTGTTCTTCAGTCTAGTTGTGGAGGAGGTTGCTTCACTGGCCCAAGTTGGCACCATCATTGCACTCTTCCCGGGCGAGGCAGATCAGTCGCTGGCTTCTGGACGGCCGCTCACGGCGGCTGCTGGCCGCTCATGCTGGCTGCTGGCTACACACGGTAGCCCATGGCAACCCACTGCAGCAGGAGCTGCAGCCTACACCATTACTGGCGACTCACAGCAGCCCAGTTCCCTCCAGGTTGAGCTGTTGTTCAGCATCTTAGCTGTAGAGGGCAGTGTCACTGGCCCTCATATGTGGGATCCGAACCGGGGCCCTCTGGCGTCCCAAGCCAGCTCTTAACCAACGCGCCACTGGTCACTCAGCCAGCCCAATCTCTGGGCTTTCAAGTAGGCTTGGCCATTAGCACGTGGAAGGCGTGAGGTTGGGCAGAGAGAGTAGCCAGGGTATTTCTTTCATACTTTCTCTGCTTTAGGAAGCATCTCCAGTAGGGGCTGGGTCTCCCCTCCGGCCTCCACTTCATAGACCTGCTCTGGTTTCTGCTCAGCTACTTAGCTCCTCGCCTCCTGGCTCCAGTTACACTGTCTCCCTCTTTCATCCCTCCTGCTCTCGACAGTGCCAGCGGCTTCTTCCCATTGTTAATCTGGCACTATCTCAACATCCTGTTCGGCTTCTCAGCTTTGACATCACTCTGCAACCAATCCCCTGTATTCAATTCCCTCTGTTTGAAATACTAGTGTGCTTCCTGCTGCCCAGCTGGACTCTTGACTGAGACCATTCCTTTCTCAGAGGATAGCACCAAGTCAGAGCATTTAGTCACTGACTTTGCTTCTCCCCACCCAATTAGTCACTGAGGCAGACAACTGTGGTTCTGGAATGCCTCCTGAGCCATACCTTCTCCTCCCCATTGCAGCAGCCTGGGCCAAGTCCTTATCATCTCTGGCCTGGTTGGAATCCCACCAGGACACCCTGCCTTCCCATGCTCCCACAGCAGCTGGAGGGCTTTAGACGAGGCCCCCAGAACTTTCCCAATCAAGCCTGCATTTCAAAGCTAGCCTAGCCGATCTGGTCCCAAGATGCCTTCCAGCCCTGGCCACCCTCCACACACTCCCCCTCCCTCCATGCACCCCACACCCCACATCAGACTAGTCATTTCCCAAACACGCCATTCACTGTCCTCCACCCTCTTGTTTACCTGTCCCCTCTGCCTGGACTGCCCTTTCTTTTTACTAAGAAAAGTCTATTGACTCTTTAAGACCTACAGGAGATGCTGCCTCCTCAAGGGGGAAACCACATCAATCCCCATTTTGCCTTCTGCGTTCCCCTGTACCTGCCTCCTTAAGAGCCCTGCTCACATGTGATTGTGAGTGTCGCAGGGCAGGGACCCTCCTTGTTCCCATATACCTAGCGCCATTTTCAGGAATTCAGTAAACATTAGCTGGAATGGAAAGTGCTGGTTGGAATCAGCTGGCCTCTCAACCCCTTGGAGATGGGGCCTGCCCCCAGGTCCCTTTCCTATGTGAGCAATCCACCAGAGGATTAGGGGCTTCTCCTCTCTTAACACCAGGGCTGCTCATTTCAGTGACATTCTCAGTGATCCTGGTTAATGTTTAATTTCAGCTCCTTTGTTTTCTGTAAAGCTGATAACAACAGGGTGGTAGAGCTGGGAATATAAAAGAACACAAGAGGAAAACAAATACCCACCCATTTTTACTTAGCAACTACAAATTGGTTCTTTTCCCTGAGCTTTTTTTGGGAATAAATGGAAATGAATGCCGAATGTTAAAATGTAGCCCTCCAAAATGTTATAACTGTACAAAAACGGTTGGTGATTCTCTCAGCACAGGTCCCTAAAGCTAGACCTTTGCATATCAGCAGTAAGCTGGACTCTAGAAAGACAGTCTTCCTGAAACTTTCATCAGTGTCGCTTTCCTGCATCACAACTCAGATGGCTTCCCATGGGATCCTGGATAGAGCCCCAAGCTCGTCAACTTTAAATTCAAGTCCCACTCGCCCTCCCACTGCCTTTTTTCCAGGTAGCCATCCTACTTACATACCCCAGACAGGCCATGAGGTGGTTCTCACCTTTGCACTTTTTGAGGACAGAGTAGAGGAGCGGTTAGGAGTGTGAGGTCCAAATTCAGAGAGGCCAGAGTCCATGTCCAAGCTCCACCATGCCCCGCTGTGCCATGCCCATGCACACAACCTCCAGGCAGCCCACTCTATTTCCCAGACCCACAGCCGTGCATCCCTTCAGTGTTCCCCTGCTCCAAACGTCATCCCTCTCCTAACCACCATGGACATTGAAATCTCCACAGTCTCGTGATTTCTATTTCATTTTCGTTTTTCTGCATATGTTTGTCTAGTCTCTCCATCCAGACTCTGTGTACCCCTCAGACTGCCAGCCTAACGACCAAAACAGATTGAAATCCACTGTGACCTGTGGCCAAAGCTGGCCATCTAGCCCACTTTGGGGATAGGATGCTCAGTGTGTGCAGGGTTGCCTATAAAGATAGGTGCCTGTAAGGTAGGCCTCTGATCTGCCTCCTTTCCCTGAGAATTCAGAAGACTAATCATGAACAAAAAATGGGTGAGTCTCAACACTTAGGGTCAGCGGCTGACACTCATTTCTCAAGCCCAGCCCTTCCTGAGTCATCGCATACTGTGTTCTCTGTTGCAGCTTTCCTGTGTCTCTACTGGCTGCCAAGCAGACAGGACAGGAGGGACCTGGGCCTCCACAGGGCCCCCAGAGCACATGAGGTACCTAACTCATGGATGAAGACACTCAGAACTCACAGATGCCACATCCTGGGAAGAAAGAGGGGATATTTATGAGTATATGAAATTTGAGGTGCCCAGGATAGTTGACCCTGGTCAAGTTCCTTTCCTTCTCTGGGGCTCTGTTTCCCCCATCTATCATGCAAAAGAATTGGGTTAGATAACCTGGAATGTTCCTTTCATGCCTGACCAAATGGTGTTTAGAGCACTGCTTCTAAACCTTCATGTCATATGAATCACCTGCATCTAAATAAAATGTAGATTCTGACTCAGTGGATCTGAGGTGGGGCCTGAAATCGGCATTTCTAACAGGCCCACTCTGAGTAGTACAATGTTAGCACTGGTTCTCAAAGTATGGCCCTGGGACCCAGCATCACTTGGGAAATTACTGGCGCTAATAAAGCCCCACTACAGACCTGTCAGATCAGAAACTATGGGATGGCACCCAGAAATCCATGTTTTAACAAGCTCCCTAGGTGGTTCTGATGCAAACTCAACTCTGAGAGCCACTGCTTTAAAAGAACTGGTTCCGAGCTTGGCGGTACATAAGAAACACCTAGAGAGTTCTTTAAAATACTGGCGGCTGGGCCCCCCTTCGCAGGAATTCTACTTTAATTGGTAGGAGGTGCCTCCTGGGATTTTTCAAAGCTCCTCAAGTGATTCTAATGTGAGGCTAACGAGCATGTTATAATGTGTTAAAGGTGTCAAAGCACCACACCTAGGCCTGCGGAATTCCTAGATGCGCTCTCCGCGCCATGGCCACTAGGGCGCGCTGTCGTGCCGCTGCTCAGACTCTTCCCCGCCGCAGGAGTAGCTCTGGGCTAGGAGTCCTGCAACCGCGGGACCCGCTCCTGGCGGAGGCTGCCCTCCCCCGTGCATCTGCACCTAGTTAGAGCTGGCCGCAGCTCCTCTGACGTCAGTGACGTGCTCGATGCTGGGGGAGACGAGGCCACTGCGGCCAGTGAGCACAGGTTGCTTCAACCCGCCAGTCCCGCTGCCCGCCTCCTCCAGGCAGGACGCTGGGTTCATCCTGGACACTGGACCTTTGCTGACGCTCCTCTGAGGACTGCGGAACCCTGCCCCATTTCCACCCAACTGAGGCACCAGTGTCCTCCATCTTCCCCAGCAGCTAGCCCTCTATCCCTCCCCTACTTTGTCAGGACCCTGAGGGTCCCGAGAAATCCCCAGGCCTGAGTCCTCAGATCTGCCAGGTCCTCTGCAGGAACCAGCTCTTATTTCTCTCCCCGTCTGAGTTCGTCTTCTCCCTGCCTCTCCTCTGCGCAGTTCTTTCCCTGCTGCCTGCTCTTCCCTTCGGCTCCCTTCCCTTCTCTTATCTGAGCTGTGTGGATCAGATATTTCAAGCTAAAGTGTTTTCATATGACGGGTGGAAGAGATGGGGCCACAGAGTGCCTCGGTTTAACGTGACAGATAAAGCAGTGCTATTTGTAAGGAACATTATCTGTGTTGGTGGGGAGGGGAGGGGCGGGGTGAGTTCTGGTTGTTAATGGAGCTTCAGTTAAAAAAAAAAATTACTCCCTTTAAGAAGGGGTGGGAGTCGAATCTAGGGAGGGGAGCCCAGTCAAATACTGTGATGCTCTCCTGTCTAGCTTCCTCCAGTGGCTGGAGCTATCCTTCCCTCCCTCAGCGCGGCGTTCCTAGCCAGGACGCCAGAGTTGCCCTGATCAGAAGTGCTCCATTTCATCCCTGATTATTGCCCCTCCCTGCCCTCCATCTGTTTGATACGCTGAGCTTCACTGGGATGAGATTTCACCTGGAGAAAGGCTGTGTGGGTATAAATGCACCTTGAACACCCCTGGTCTGGATAATGCCTGATGACCCTTCTGCCTTCAACAATTCTAACAGGAAAGATGAGGAAATTCTGGGAAGCAGGAAACAGGCTGAATTCCTGCCTCTACCCTCGATTTCAAGTGCCTGTTCCTGGTTTCTCCCATTTGAACCCTTTGCTGCCCCTCTCTGCCCCCCCCTCCCAACATGGCTGGCCACTGAGGTGGGCATTTCCTGCAGTCCTAGATGAGCGAGGTTGCTCAGGTGTTAGATACCGTCAACACCGGGCAGATGGCACCGGGAGGGTCAGGTAAGCCCAGATGGGGAAACTGAGGCTCAGGGAGGAGAAGGTAACTTGCTCAAGGTCATACAACTGGCTCTTGGCAGATTTCTTTTCAAGCTAATTCCTCAGATGCCCTTACCAGGGCCCTTCAGAGCTCCAGCTAGGCCCCTGGTATGACACTTTTAGGCGGTGTTGAGGGAGTAGTGACTGGGTTCCAAAGGGAGCCTGTTTCATTTGAAGAATACTACTTTCCTTGAATCCAGAGGAGTGACCCTTCATGAGAGGCAGACGTCATTCCAGAGCTCAGCCTGACCCTGGGGCAGTATCCAGCCACAGACCTAGCAGGGGCTCTGGGTGGAAACAGCCTCCTCAGGGCTCAGAGGGGATTTGGCTTGCCAGGCAAGGACCCCCACACATGAGGGAGGCCAGGGAAGAGGTGGAAGATGTCAGTAAGGATCCTGCCCTTTCCAGTGTAGCTTCTGAAAGTAAAGGTCAGAGCCTTGAATTGGATCTCACATGGCTCTAAAGGGGTGGCCAAGGCGATCTAGGCACCGTGACTTTGGGCCAGTTTTCCTAAGCCTCAGCAGTGCATTGGCAAGAGCCCGGTGGACATCAGGGACTCACGAAGTACCAGCTTGGGGAGGACCAAAGAGATCTGTGCTCATGTCTTATGGTAGGAAATTAGGGTAGGGCAGGAGAGGGACTGACCCAAAGTCACTAGACAATTGAAAGCAGGTCCACAGTTTAGACATAGTCTCTGTATGCTGGGTTGTATGCCCCTCCCACTGCCCTGTGTTACATGTGAACAGATGCCCTGACCCTGCTCTAAGAGGCCACCCTCTTTTCCTCTCTCTGGGGTGTATAATGTGTACATAACGGTGCGTGTGGAGACATTTCCTGTTTTCTGTGTCTTTGCCTCCAAATCCTATCTGCTTCATAAAACCCAGAGAAATAGATTCTATACCTTCATCACCTATTCCAGGATCACTATCAGGAAATCCTTGTTCCCACCTAGCCCAAATCTCCCATGCTCTAGCTTAAGTCCCTCCAGGTGGGGCTGGCAGAGACTGTGGGACTTTCTCCAAGGGCCCCAGGGAAATGGCTGGGCTGTTGCAGGAGGAATGCTTGCTTGGGGGTGGGGTGTGTATACCCTGGTGGGGCTGTTTCAGAACCCACATTGCCATTTCCAAGCACAAGCCCTCTCTCTGCCTGAGATCTTGCATGATAATACTTTTGGGAGGGGTGCTGGTGCCGGCTAGTGATTTATTGCCTGTTTACTCAGAAACCTCGTTCATCTCTGCTGGTGGGAAGGGATAAAGGGAGGTGAACATGTGTCCTCTGAGCTGCAGAGGGAGCTGGCAGGGATGACTTATCCAGTCCCCCTGAAGGGTTACCTCCCTTGAAGGGCGATCTCCCTTAGCTCATCTCCCTGCCTCTCTCCACCTGATGAGAAACAAGATAGTTCCCTCTCAGTGGGAGGCTTCAGACACATTTTCTACTCAAAGGCCACTGACTGTAAAATCCCATCTGGAAGATGAGGAAGGAGCAAAGAAGTGACTGTGGAGTATTGCTGTGGGCCTGGTTATCTCGCTGGGTCCTGGTGTTGCAACTTGCTCAGGGGGCTCATACTGTCTGAGGTCTCACAGATGTGAATAGAGCTGGGATCCTACTCCCATCTGACCGGAGCCAAAGGTCATGCGCTCCCTCAGCTAGCATTTCTTAAGAATGCATCACGGGCCTCCTGCATGAGAATCATTTCCTCATTCGGTCAGTTTTTTTCAACAGATATTACCAACCCAGGCGCTGTTCTAGGCTCATAGGATTGAGCAGTGAACAAGGCAGGTCCTG
Organism: Hipposideros armiger; assembly: GCF_001890085.2. Classification (NCBI taxonomy): domain Eukaryota; kingdom Metazoa; phylum Chordata; class Mammalia; order Chiroptera; family Hipposideridae; genus Hipposideros; species Hipposideros armiger. Next base: position 824,401 of record NW_017731358.1, on the reverse strand, counting down.
CCTTCGTGGAGCATTCTTTATTGGGGAGTCCCCAAACAAGCAAGTTATAAGAAATAAGTTATTTGATTGTCTTAGTCAGCTCCGGCTGGGATAACAAAATGTCATTGACTAGGCAGCTTAAGCCCTTATTTCTCAAGGTTCTGGCGGCTGGGAGGTCCAAGACCAAGGTGTGGCAGATGTGGTGTCTAGTAAGGGCTCTCTTCCTGATTTGCAGATGGCCACCTTGCTGTGTCTTCCCAGGCTGGAGAGAGAGAGCTGTGGTGTCTTCCTCTCAGGTCGCTAATCCCATCATGGTGGCTCTACGCCCCCCCCCACCCCCCCCACCTCTTCTAATTACCCTCTAATGGCCCCGCCTCTAAATACGATCACATTGGGGGTTAGGGTCTCAACATGAATTTGGGGGGAACACAGATATTCAGTCAACAACAACGGTATAATAGAAGGTGGTGATGCTTTGAGAAGAAGGAGAGCGGGATAAAGGATGGGGAGTGGAGAGCTGGTATATGGATTGTGATATTAAATATCATGGTCAGGATAGGCCTTACCAAGAAGGCGGCATTTTAACCAAGACTTCAGAGAGATCAATGTTTTGCTATTGAGCCTATGCTTCCTGTGCCCACTTCTAGACCTCATTCAGAACGTCCGGGGATGGGGTCTGGAATATGTACTTTAACAAGTTGTGTATACACACCTATATTTGGAAATCCCTGCTTTGTATCCTGGTGCTTCTCCGCCATGCAAAAGACTTTTACCTAACATGTCAGGAAATGTTTGAGCAAATCTAGGCGGGATTTGAGTCGTTCAGGAATGGAGCTGGAATCCAGGGTCCTGGTGATGATTCCCTTTGTGGCTTGATAATTGGTTAATACTTAGTAAAACAGGCAAAGATGTACTTGTGACTGTGACTGAGTCTGGAAAGCTCTGTGTCAGTACAGGGCAGGATGCTGATGTTGTCTCGTCTAGGTTATAGAAGCAGTAGGCTGGAGACATGGGAGAGCATGACTTAGAAGACTCGGGTTCTCGATCAGGCTCCGTGGTGATTTGGGGCAAGTCATTTGCTTTGAGGAGCTTCAGCTTCCAGGTTTGTGAAGTTGTTAAAAAATTTCCCTAGGGCCGGCCGAGTGGCGCGATGGTTAAGAGCTGGCTTGGGACACCAGAGGGCCCCGGTTCGGATCCCACATGTGAGGGCCAGTGACACTGCCCTCCACAGCTAAGATGCTGAACAACAGCTCAACCTGGAGCTGGGCTGCCATGAGTCGCCTGCGACAGTGTAGGCTGCAGCCCCTGTGGCAGTGGATTGTCATGGGCTACCGTGTGTAGCCAGCAGCCAGCGTGAGCGGCCAGCAGCCACCGTGAGCGGCCGTCCAGAAACCGGCGACTGATCTGCCTCGCCAGAGAAGAGCGCAATGATGGTGCCAACTTGGGCCAGTGAAGCAACGTCCTCCACAACTAGACTGAAGAACAAAAGGACAGCAACTTATCTGTTCCCCTTCCCCCAATTCCCCAGCGCTGTTCCCCTTCTCCCAATTCCGCAATAGAAATCTTTAAAAAAAAAAAAAAGATTTCCATAGTTACCTGGCAATGAGGTCACTGCCTGCCAATTTGTCTATCCATCATATCCACCCATTCAACGATCCACCCACCCACTGACCCATCCATCCATCTATTCATGCACCCATCACCGCTACCATCAGTATCCTCACTTCATTACTGTCAGCATTTCTGATGTTGCCTATATTCAGGGCAACAAAATTCCATTTTAGTAAAATAATTTGGAACATGCCTAGAACTTATTGCAAAGGAATTTGGCCTGAAAAAAAAGTCATGGAGAAAAGGCTGTATGGAGAGTAATTAACTGGGATACTGAAATCTTTAATCTTGGAAGACTTGTTCAATGAGATCTAAAGGTGGGGTTTGTGCTGCTCATCTGGGGGAGCCAGACAAGTGCCTTGTAACTTCGGTTGCAGTGAAAGCTGCTGAAAAAGGCAGCCTCAGATTTCCCCTGATGGCGGAGAGCCCTGCCTCAGTGCCCAGCCCTATTAACTGTTGGCTTCCCAGTTGCTGAATCCAGCCAAAAACATCCTTCGCCGTTTGAAGTGCTTATTGGAAAAGCAGATTTCATCTTGGCTGGAGCTCTGAACAGTTCCTTGTGTGGGGTACTCCCCAGGGCTGTAATTGAACACAAGAAAGCAGCGGCCTCCTTTTGGCATTCTTGCTTTCATCTCAAAGTCACATTTTAAAATTTATATTTTAAAAAAGTCAGGGAAAGGGGCCAGCATGGCTCACGCGGCCACTGGTGCCAGAACCCCCAACACGGCAGCTCCAGGAACGAAGGCTGTGGAGGATTAGCAGGGAGAATTAGGACCATAAAGTGTGGCGATGTTTCATGCCAGGCTCCCGGGAGCTTGCAAAGTGCTTTTGAGGCTGGGCTTTGGTGTGATCTGGGCTTTGCAGAACAGAAGTTTTGAGGGTCAGACCAGGCCCCACTCACACCCGTCCAGTCAGATGAAACTTTTTCTAAAAGCCCCAGAAAACAGGGGAATTGAAAGCCTGCTTGGACACCCAGACAGGGGCTAACCAGCCTGGGAAGCAGGAAATGCTTTCTCTTCCTAATCCAGGTCCATTGTGCTGCTGGGGAACCTGCTTCCACAGGCTTTTATCCACACTGGTGATGATGAGTGGGAGGAAACCATAGAGGGAAAAGGCATAGACTCTGTTTGTTTTCCTCCAGATGCTCCCTTTCCCAGGAGCTAGGATGGGATTCTGAAAACAGTAAGTGTCTAATGGATGGTTGCTAGCTAAGCTCTCCCATGCAAAAGATTATAGGTAAGCATGATACAACTTTTCTTTTTACAAGTCTTAGTAAGACCATTACCTTTTTCAAGGGCCAATGTGAGACCATAAGACCAAGCTTAATGGAGAATTGAAATAAAATAGCATCCTGGAGAAGGAAGAGACTTCACAGTTCAAACATACCCAGTCTCTGAGGCCCAGCTGCCCTCCTGCACAGGGTTATTTGTTGCATCATCAGCTTGTGTTCCACTATGACCCCTTAATCATTTTTAGAAATTTTTGTTTATGGGAAATCATTATTATTTATGCAGCTGCTTTCCTCCCTGAGTGTAAGATCTTGCATTTATCTGTTTTACACTAAGATCATTGATAACTTGTGTGGTTTTGTTTGTTTGTTTGTTTGTTTTGTTTTTAAGATTTTATTGGGGAAGGGGAACAGCCAAGTTGTTGTCCTTCAATCTTAGTTGTGGAGGGCGCAACTAGCTCAGCCTGAAGTCCAGTCACCATCCAGCCACCTGTCGGCAGCTCGCGGCCACTCAGCTTAAGGTGCCATGCTCAATCTTTAGTTGTGGGTGGGTGCAGCCCACCATCCCATGCGAGAGTTGAACCGGAAACCTTGTTGCTAAGAGTGCATGCTCTAACCACTGACCCATCCTGCTACCTGTTGGCAGCTCAGCAGCAGCTCAGCTCGGGTGCAGCTCACTGGCCCATGGGGGAATCGAACCGATGACACTGTTACTCAGAGCTTGCACTCTTAACCTGAGCTACTCAGCCAGCCCCTGATACCTTGTGTTTTGCCAAAAATAAAAAATATTGGGGGTCGGCCAAGTGGTGTGTTGGTTAAGAGCTGGCTTGGGACGCCAGCTCTGAGTAGCAGGGTCCCGGTTCGGATCCCATATGAGGGCCAGTGACACTGCCCTCTACAGCTAAGATGCTGAACAACAGCTTGACCTGGAGCTGGGCTGCCATGAGTCGCCGGTGACGATGTAAGCTGCAGCCCCTGCTGCAGTGGGCTGCCATAAGCTACCGTGTGTGACCAGCAGCCAGCGTGAGCAGCCAGCAGCCGGGGTGAGCTGCCAAGAGCCGCTATGAGTGGCCGTCTAGAGGCCGGCGACCAATCTGCCTCACCCAGGAAGAGCGCAATGATCACAATATCAACATGGGCCAGTGAAGCGACGTCCTCCACAACTAGACTGAAGAACAAAAGGACAGCAGCTTGTCTATTCCCCTTCCCCGATTCCCCAGCGCTGTTCCCCTCCCTCAATTTCCCAATAAAATCTTTAAAAAGAAAATATTGGGTGCTTTATAATAAAGAACATACATTTAATAAGATTATTGAAATTCTCATCCTATTTTCAGGATCACAGGAAGGAGGAGGGAAGTAAATATAGAGAACCTAAAACTATTATTACATTTAACTCTGAGGCTCCTCGTGGCCAAGAAAAAATGGCAAGTACAGTTGTCTCTTAGAGGAGATAGTTGTATCTTGTTTTTCAGTCTTAAAGGAAATTTCTGAGGGGCTCCTGTAGAGTGATACAATGGAGCGGTGTGTTGACAACAGTTCTATGCTACATGCATAAGTAGTGTTCACGTGCATATTTTCTATTATGATCTTAATGGCTTTTAGGGCATCACTATGACTAGTCTGGTAAGTGGAAGGGGGTCTTGGGGGTACAATAGAATGTAGGAAACTCTAAGAGGACTGGTAACATCATCTGGCCTATACATCATGCATTCCCTACTTCAGGGCAAGTTTGAATTGGATCCGGGGCAAACAGGAAGGAAGGCAAGCTACCAACCTATAAGCCAGAATATATCTCAGGGGAATCATGAACTCCACACATGGCCAGCTCCCCTCCCTTGTGCCCTCACCAGGGACCAGAAAATGAATCATCTGGTTAAATCAGCCAAGACCTAAGCTTAGGTGTTGGTGCCCATGTGCGCATGCATGTGAGTGGGTGTGGCTGCAAGCCCTGCTCCCCTGTCCTACCGTCCCCACCCCTAACATATACCTGCCACAGGTGAGACGCCCAGCATCCTAAAATCAGCTCCTTTGTTGGTTATGGATTTTGAGAACCAGCCCAAATACAGGATCTTTTCAAAGTCTGAAGATCACTAACTCTTGGGAAGAAGCACAACAACAGGATAAGAGCCTTAATTACGCCAAGTAAATATTCAGGAATGGAGCCAAGCAAGCCACCAGAATCCGGGGAAGGACTCTTTGCTCCATGGCTGCAGGGTTCCTTGTTAGACTACATGGAGCTCTCCTGAGCTGAACATGATTTCCAGGCCTCCACAAGCCCTGATGGTATTTTCCTTCCTTTGGGAGGCATTGACTTTACAAAGCAAACTGATAAGAGTTAGCCTTAAGTGAAGACCCAACGTGTTTCAGGCACTGTGCTAGGCCCTGGAAGTGCTGACAAACAGGTTCCTTGCCCTGGAGGAAGGTAAGGAATCCACTCCAACACGCACATCTAATTAGGAGCCAACGGAATCTCATAGGTGATGAGAACATAATAGGAAATAACAGTAAATTCTAAAATTCCCTTTTTTTCCCCAGGCTGTGGCTTTCCTTCTCTGGAACCACAGACCATTTTTCTTTCTACATCATGCTTATGAGCATTACTGACCCTTGGGCATGACTTTGGCTTAAAAGCTGCAAGTTTGGTTGCCACAAAAATCCCTTCTGAATTTTGAGAATGGGGCCTTCGCCTCCATGTGGAAGGCTGCTGCTGTGCCCAGGCAGCTTTGCCTGAGGACTGGGTGGCTGCAGCAGTGAGGGGTGTCCACCCTTGCACTCTCCTCTTGTCAGGTGCCCCTGCAGTCTAAGGATCGATCCCTGAGAGGCCCCTCACCATGGCCGCAGGCCAAGCTTCCTGGCCCACCCGGGGTTGGCATCCATGCCCTATTCTCCTCACACCTGCTCCACCTGAAAGAGCAGCTGGCAGTGATGCCCAGCCTTATTTCAGTCCAGGACCAGCAGGGAGCTTTCCAGCCCAGCCCAGACCTGCACCTAGGGGAGCCACTGACACCAATGGAGGCAGAGCCTTGGTCATGTGCTTGCCTCAAAGCCATTGCCCCCAATATTTTACTGTGTGGTCACAGTGTCAACATCAAGAGGAGCGATGGGGAAGTTTGATCTTGTTCCTTTGCAATAAACGGCAACTGGTTGCTTTTCAAAACCTGTGGTTCTTAACTATTTTTTAGCTCAAAACACCTGGAGGATTTTTAGTGTGATCCCAGACCAGCAGCATCAGCATTGCTTGCAAATTTCTTAGAAATGAACATTCTTATCCCCACCACGAAGTTGCTGAATCAGAAACTCTGGGGGTGGGCCGAGTAGTTTGTGCTTCACAAGCCATCCAGGTGACTGACTCCGAAACCACTCATGCTTGAGAGCCACCGAGTAAGAATAACTCACCATGATGGCCATTCTTGGTCAGGGGACACTTCGCCATGGCATGTGCCACAATTTCTGGGTGGCACATGTAGTTTGAAAAAGTCCCTAAAAAGTTTACGATCTCCTCCCAATTTGAAAATCATTGATCTAGAAACTAATTTTGCATTGGAAGAAGGAATCATCTCATGCCACTGTCTCTGTATTTTGATGATTTTTCTGTTTTTAAGTTTTGGAAATTTTATTATATAATGGAGTGACTCGTGCTTGGCCTGGACATCTCCCTCCAAAGTTGTATATTAAGACTTAATTTATATACTCTGAGGCTTAAATAACAGAAAGAGTTTCCTCATAGTAATTTGGGAAAACCCATGTTGTTTAGCTTGCTGATCAGGAGGACCCTGGCTGAGGTAAGAGCCCACCCCCAGAGGTGGGGACCCACCCTCAAACCCTGTACCTTCCTCACCAGCACAGGCAGGGTGGGAGGTGCGGCCCCATGAACAGCCTTATTGCTTTGCTTTTCCTCAAGCACGCACGGCTGCCTTATGTTTTTTAACAGGCTCCTTAAAGGAAACAGATGTCAGGGGACTCTTTTTATTGCCCGTGACAGGGAGAAGATAAACCTTAAGTTGTTTGGTGTTTGCAATGGTAGATCTGAGGGTTTTTTGTTTGTTTGTTTTTTCCTCTAAAAATGTCATACTGGGGGAACTGCCCTGGATTGGAGGAGATGGTGGGTATTTAAAAAGCAAGGAGAATTTAATCCACCCCATCTCACCGCTATCTGCAGGTGTTCAAGCTGCTTCTACTTGCCAGAAAAACAACTAGAGGTGGAGGCTGCTTCTTAGAAAGTGGGTTTTCCTGTTGAGGTGGGCAGTGCCGTGGCAGCCCCAGCAGGCCTGCTTATCTGGGGACAAGCTCCACCTCTGCAGAAGGTGGTATTTCCCTTGTGGCTACTGAGACAGGAAGCAGGTGGCAGGGAGCTGACCCCACAGGGTCCTCCAGAGCGGGCTGGGGTTTGCCACCAACCTGCCACCAACGGTGGTGGGTGCTGATCTGATGATTGCTGAGTAGCTTTGAGTCTCTCTGAGGAGATGGGATCAGCTGGTGTCCTCAGCAGATCCAGCGCTGCAGACTGGGGGTGGGAGGCCTCCAGGCCTGGGCCGCAGTCAGGGAACAGAAGGTCTGAAAGGACCAGGGCCCAGTGCTGCCACTCACTCTTTGAGCAGATGGGGTCAGGAATCCAGCAGCCCCGCTTGAGTCCCTCACACCCTGGGGGAGGGCAGCCAGCTTTGTGATGTGAAGGCCAGTCACCGGAGCCCTGCCCTACCCCTCACTAGAGTGCTCCACAGGCCTGGGATTTTATTGGTTTTACTCCACACATACCCTAAGCATCTAGAACAGTGCCGGGCACACAGTAGGTTCTTAATAAATGTTTGTTGACTAAGTAATTAAATTCCTCCTCCTCCCTCTTCAAGCCTCTTCTCAAGACTGATAAGGAGTTAAAGGCCTTGTCCCTGCACTGTCAGCTGCTCTTCTAGTTCCCTGGGGACAAAGAAGGCATCTCCAGGAAGATAGTCACCCTTCTGCAGAGGGACAGCTCTGAACGAGGAAGAGGAAGTGAGTTCCGAGCACTGGAACACCAGGCCAGTGTGTCACATGTTTATAAATGTTAGTGGGGCCAGCCCTCCCTGCCCCCCGCCCCCAACACTCTGGACTGAAATCCAGCATGGTAAGGATACACAAGGTGACTTAGATACACAGGCCTTTACAGATATTGGGGACAACCACTTCTCTGACAGGTTTGAGTAAGGAGTTCCGTGTTTGGAGCGGGGAGGGTTGGGCTAGAATGGCGTGGTGGAGCCCTGGGATGTCTGCATGCAGGTTTGTGATTCTGGTTGGGGGCACCCTGCCCCTGGGGTCTGAGCTGTGTGGGTCTTGGAAGAGGACCCAGATCCTCAGGCTTGAGGGACCCAGCAGGATGCCTGTCCTATAGCATCCCAGGCAGGACCCCCTCCTCCATAGCCTCACAGCTCTGTACCAGACCAGAAGATTCCAAACAATTTAGAGTATTAGTAGTAGTAATAGTATATTCGTAATATTAATAGGGAAACGTCCCCTGGGGCTTCACTAAGCAATTTAATTTTAATGATGCCTGTGAAAGTCAACGGGTCATGTGTTGTGGTTTTCACATTTTCTCTTCTACCTATAGGTGGTGACACTGGCCCCATGGTGTCCTCCTTGGTAGGCTTGGCAGCAAATATAACAACAGAGGATGATTAGGAAAGAGAAAAAAAGAACAAGGAATGGGTACACATGTGATACAACTACACTAATCTTAGATATTCAATATTCAATTAATTCAATTATTTAGTCAGCACATATTTATTAAATTGGTCATTTTATAAGGAGGTCTGAGCCTCGTGCCTTCTCAGCTCAGCAGCTAGAGAGGGAAGACCAGGGCAGGGACTTGCCTGAGGTTACCTGGTGGCCAAGGCCATCCTGAAAGCTGACAGCTATGACGACAAGTGTTAGAATGACACTGGGCATCTGGCTGGACACCATTTAGGATAAGGCTAACTAGCTTCAGGTCCTGTAATAATTGGCCTGTTTGGAAAAGCCAATCAATTATTCAATGATTCACCCACCAATAAGCGCCTTTTGAACACTGAGTCTGCCACCGGAGAACAATGGTGACAAAGGTTCCAGCCCTCAGGAGCTTACAGTCCCTCTTCCTACCCTCCTTCTCTATTTCACTGAGAAGATAAAGACAGAAGAAATTGGCATGAGCTTTGGTCCCCACATTGCCCCCGTCCCACCCCATTTCTGTGTCTGTGCTCCTGTCTCTACCTGTGTCCTGTTACTAAAGGTGAACTTTCTATGCCTATTCAAGGCCAGCCCCTCCACCTGCTCGGGCAATCCACGCCCTCCTGGCTGCTACAGTGTCTCCCTTGCACCATCAGCCTTTCTTTTTCCCAATTTGACCATGCTGCCATTTCTCCCACCTAAATATACCCTCTCTTGACCCCACTTCCTTTTCCCCAGAATAGCTCCAGTGCTCTCCTTTT
>NW_017731358.1:803383-809656 GCF_001890085.2 Hipposideros armiger | reverse complement strand
ATCATTGTAGAAAATAGAGAGGAAATGTGAATAAAAGGAACATATAAAAATTTAATACTAAAAGGCTAAAATATATACGTGTCAAAGAAGGCAGTATATCCAGGCCAGTTATTAGGCAGCACCGCCAGAAACCAATCCAGAAAAAAAAAATGATGGTGTGCTTCTGAAATGTCAATCTATTGCTTTTCCCCTGTTTTCCTTCAGGACCCTGGTACACTAGCTGGCATGCCATGACGGACAGATATCACTGATGCCTAGGACCAACAGCATGGAGGAGGAAGACGAGGAGTGTGCTAACCCGTCTAAAGGGCCACAGTTGGCACCATCCTACATTTTCCTGCATTTCTCCTCGCTGCTGGTGAGTGTAGTCTTGAATTGGGCTGTGGGCTGGGATCTGGAGTGAGGTTTCCCCATCCCCAGCTTGAATTGCTGTCTGCTCCACCCTGCGACAAATTGCCTTCGTCATCTCCACTCCAAGTGAGAAGGAACAAATGGTGTTCTGTTGGAATGGTGGCAGGATGTGTAGCTGTTTCCAGCTGCCCATGGGTTTGCGCTTCCCACCTGGTGGGCCCAAGCTGTTGTCTGATGTTACACCGCAAGTCCTCCATGTAGCCACCAATGGAGGCAGCCTTCTAACTAACCCCAGAATGGCACTGAGGGGCTGGAGTGGAGAGAGCTCTTTGGTGTTTTGGGAAGTTCCCCTGGGAAGCTGTGCTCTTATTCTAACGGTGAATGTTCTTTCACCCATGTCCTGTGGGTGCTGGCCAGATCCTCTATGAGAAAGGAGCGTGGCCGTGGTTGAATCTGGAATTACCCTCCCAGCCACCCAGAAAGATCTGTCTACTCTCATTACCCCCTGGCTTCCCATGAAATGGCCCATTTGGCTTGTCATCATGTCTTATGCCTCAGAGCAGCTGGGAATGCCTTTGGGCCCTTCTCCAATGGCTCAGGATTTGCCTCCATGGAACACGCAGAGGGCTTGTCACACAGGCTCTGTAGGTCCCTCTGAAGGGGAGCTTAGATTAGTGGGGGAGGAAGGAGCAGTGGGCTGGAGATCTGGAGCCAGCTTCGTCTCAGGGAAGGGCATCCACTGCGACCTGCCAGACCTGCTGCTTGCCCCTACTCCCAGACCTCAGCGCTTCACGGGTACTCTCCAAAGAGGCTGCCGTGGAATGCAGTGGGTTCCATGTTCCAATGGCACTGTAATTATGATTTCAGCAGCACCTACCAGAAAGAGGTGTGTGGCATACATTATTGCTCACCGTCAAAACTGCTTCTCATCATTTTGCCCAACAAGAGGCCCAGAGAATATGTTTGAGGTCAAACATTTGTCTACTTTACATTAAAATCCTGGCCCTCGGATGCTCCACTACTGGTTATGGTTGGCTAATCCTGTTTGTCCGATGGTGGCAGAGGAGAGTCAGACGGCAGTGGGGCCAGAGTTGATGCACCTGGGCTAGGATCTTCTAAACGTGATCCCTGCAGAGGTCATCCTTCCCTCACCTGCAGGCCGCTGGGGTCCTCCCAATCAGGAAAGGGATGCGCCAGGGGTGGTGGCATCTGCCCGGGAGGATTCTGAGGGGCCGGGGCGGGTTTTCTTGGGGTGAGGGGAGGCTCATGTGTATCTGGCGGACGGTGGCGTGGCTGCCAGGTCGGGAGGCGGTGGATGAGGCGCGCAGGGGAGGGGGGAGGCTACGTGNGATCTTTACTCAAATGTCACTTTAGTAAGGCCTTTCTTGATCACACTATTTAAAATTGCAACCTGTCCCACCCCCATTCCTGCTCTGTTTTCTCCACTGCAGTTATCACTCTTTAATGCAGTGGCATACCAATTCAGTGGTGGGGTTGGGGAACCTGCCCTGGGTCCAGGGAATAAGGAGGTGCATCATACAAAGAAAATTTAAAACTATTCATGAAATATACTAAAAGTAGGCCTGCTCCTTGTTAGCACCACACATTGGTGATTCTAAACAACGTTATGTGATACTCACCCCATCAAGGTGAACAGCTCCCACTCACTCTCCACTGTTGAACACACTGTGTTTCCTTTATTTATTTGCTATTGACCTTTTCCCTCCACTAGAATGTAAGTTCCGTGAGGCCAGGATGTTTTGTCTGTTTTGTTCACTTCTGTGTCCATAATGTTTGCCATGTGGTAACTGTTCAGTGAGCTTTAGTGGAATCAATGAATGAAGTAGAGTGTGCTATGAGTGCCCACAGGTGGGGGTTACCAGGAAGGTTTCTTAGAGGAATCAATATCAAGTGGTCTCAGCAGAAGGAACAGTAGGTACCAAAACTTAGAGCAACTTCGATCTCAGGATAGAGAGTCGGAATTCATGAGTGTCGTCCACCAGAAGTTTTTCCTTCATAATGTTAATGTTGGGTAAATGAATGTGTTTCTTTTTCACTGGTTGGTCAAGGGTCCCTGGTGACATCTTGCAGAGGATCAGCTGTCACTTTAATCAGAACGGCTATTTCCCACTCATGCTGAGGAACTCCGGGTCTGGGGCAGTGAGCACTCTCTCCCACACACTGTCAGAACATTCACTTATCCCTGGCATTAAGTGTGGAAGCTGGGAGGCCACTCAGGAGGCTGTTGGAAAGTCCCAGAGAGTGACGATGAGAGCCAGGAGCCATTTCCAGTGCCACCTCCTTCAAGAAGCCTTCTCTACTTTCTCTTCCCCCTTCTGGCAGAGTTTGTACAATGGGGGAGGAAAAAACTTTCCTCTAGCCTTCAAGGTTCTTTTGGCTGGTCTAATAATTAAATCTACATGAGAAAGATTAACAAGAGAAAATAATCAAATTCAATTACATACGTATGTATGGGAAACCCACATACATGAGAGAGTCAGAGACCTCCCCACATACATGAGAGGTTGAGGGACAGAAAACAAAAGTGAGGTATATATGACATTCTGAGCTAAGGATGAGGCAAATCACCTTGGAGCTTCAGAGGAGAGGAAGGTCACTGCAGGATGATAAGAAGAGCAGATGTTCAGTAATAAGTAGTTTTCCCTGTCATATACAATAAATAGGCCATAAAAGTGAACTCTGATACAATCTTTTATTATGGGCAAGTCCCCTTATTTAAATTCTCGTCAGTTAAAGGGGCAGGCAGAAGTTTCTCTTGAGCCCTCAGGGTCTCGGTTGCCTTTAGTTCAAAATAACCTGTATACCACAGACACACATCTCAGGGTGACTCATTCTGAACCCCTATAATATGTTTCTCCTTTTGGCTCCATGTCTTTATTTTAACACTTATAACATGTAGCCATCTTTATTTGCTTCCATGTTTGTATCTTCTACTGAATGTGACTCCAAGAACAGAAATGATACTGATTCATTTCAATTGCTGGTCCCTAGCACAGAACCTGGCACACTGAAGGAAATCAATAACTGTTTGCTGAATGCATACATAACAAAAGCAGTTTATTGTATAAAGTACTATACCAATATTAAATGAATATGGTGGTTATTGTGATGATGCTTTTGAATGCAATCATAATAATGAGAGTGACTACACTACATGGTGATTATGTAAAATATAGAATATATATAATATACTTTTTTTTCCTGTAAAGGTGATATGTTATTTAACTCTGTTCTTTAAAGTTCCAGAGGCCCAATATCATCCACAGTTATTCAAACGTTATTGATGCAGAGTGCCTATTAAAGCATCACATGTGTTACAGCTTCCAAAAAGTGTGAATTAGACTGAAGACTAATGTTTTTTTAAAAATTAAATGGTGTTAACCTAAAACACTAGTTTTATATATGTACCAACTCTGAGCTGTGGAGATTGGTTCATATGCCAGCGCACTGACTCATCCACAATTGGCAGGTTGGCCCTACCCCACTGGAGAGAAATCTTAAGAGGCTTCAGAAATCAGTCTAATGAAATAAGGTTTTTAACTAGTTCAAAATCAGAGTTCAAAAACAGTTCAGTTAATATTTAAATACCGAGTTAAGACAGGAGGTTGAACAAAATTAATTTTGAGACTTTGATAGAGTTTTAAAAGAGCAAAACTTTAGACTTAAAATTAACTGTTTCATTATAGGCAATGCATTTGAGTATTAAATATATGCTCAGTTTTCATTTAGCAGATTCCTCCCCAGACTTTTAAAACTACCACCAATAAATATTTACATATTTCCCCCCTCCCCAAAGCATTTCCCCAGGTGCACACAAATACCACTCATTTTAAGATCCTGTTACTCCAGATTAAACAGGTTTTCCTTCCAAGAGAACAGCCCATAGGACTCTGCTCCAGCCAGAGCAGGGTTTCTGGCCCTTGGATAATTTCGCCACCTCTGGTTGACTGAGCAGGGCTGAGAACCTCATTATGGAAGACTTTCACCTCCTTCCCAAGCCAGCCTGAGAGAGGGGGCCAGGATTGCATCATCCATACTGGGTCTCAGCCCACCTTATTTGAGGCCAGCTCACCAAAAGTGTTTTAAGAGCATTCCAACAGTCAAACCACTATTCACTCCACCATCCCAGATGCTGGGAAAACTTGTGTAGCGAATTTTGAAGCTGCCAAACTGTCAGGCTCCAGAGTATCTAAGATCTTGCTTACAGGCATGTCATCAGTTTGGCTCAAATAAGCTCTTATAAAAATTCTCTACAGGTTTGGACATTCTTACGTCGACAATGTATAAACCTGGGGTCTCAGGGCTGCGAGTGTGACTCTTCCTTATCCATGCTCCATACCAGCTTGTACACAAGCTCCCAAACACTTCAACATCTTTGGGTAATTTTTAAGTCTATTTTTNAAGATTTTATTGGGGAATTGGGGGAGGGGAACAGACAAGTTGCTGTCCTTTTGTTCTTCAGTCTAGTTGTGGAGGATGTTGCTTCACCGGCCCATGTTGGTATTATCATTGTGCTCTTCCCGGATGAGGCAGTCACTTGTCGGCCACTGGACGGCCGCTCACGGCGGCTCATGAAAGCTCACAAAAGCTCATGCCTGTTGCCGGCCAGCCCCACTGCAGCCTACACCGTCGCTGGTGACTCACGGCAGCCTAGCTCCAGGTTGAGCTGTTGTTCACCATCCCAGCTGTAGAGGGCACAGTGTCACTGGCCCTCATATGGGATCCGAACTGGGGCCCTGCTGTTCAGAGCTGGCGTCCCAAGCCAACTCTTAACCAACATGCCACTCGGCCGGCCCTTTACTAAACTCTTAAGATAGCTATCTGAACTTGTCATCTCCAAATTCTCTCCTCCTACTCTCTACTCTAGTCAGACTGTCACTCCTGAAACCATTCTTGTCAAGGTCACCAATGTCTTCATTTTGCTATTTCCAATGGACATTTCTTGGTCTTCAACTTGCCTGACCCATCAGTGCACTTAACATGGTAGGTTCCTCCCTCCCCGTAGAGCACTTTCTTTATACGCCTTCTAGGACACCACCCTCATGTGGTTTTCCTTCTACTTCTGGCTGTTGCCTCTGTCTCTCTTGCTAGCTTCTCCTCATCTTCCGGACGAGGGAAGGACAAAGAAGAACGTCCAGTTTCAGTGTTCGAAGCTCTCCTCTAGCCATCATCATGTGACTTTCATGCTGACTCCCTCTGTGAGACAAGTCGGCTTGGCAGCTAACAGACATCTCTTCCAGAACTGAGCTCCTGATCGCGTCCCCCCGCCCCACACACACTCCCTCTTGCCTGCAGTTTTTCCCGTCTCAGCTAATGGCAAGTCCAAAAAGCCACTGTGTGCTCTTTGACTCTTTTAGGCTCACTCCACATTGATTGAGTCATCGAATACTGGGAGCTCTACCTTCAAGATTTGACGCTTCTCATCATCTTTATTGCTATCACCTTTTTCCAACCCACCATTATCTCTTGGCTAGCATGTTATAAGACTCCTAATTGGTTCTCCCTGCTTCCACCCTTGCCCAGAATGTCCCTCACTGCCTTCAGTCTGTTCTGCACACAGCTGCCATGGTAATCCTTTCAAAAAACAATTAATACAAGCACAGTAAACAGAAATAATCTTAGAGATACAGAGGAAAAACCGATGGTTGCTAGTTGGGAAGGAGATCTGGATAAGGGAGAAGGGGAAGGGATTAGACAGCATAAATAGGTAACTACAATATTGCCACAGGGATATGAAAGACAGTTCGAGGAATGTAATTAATAATGTTGTAAATATTTTGTAGGGTGTCAGATGGTCACATGTCTTGTTAGGGAGATGGCTTCATGGATGGGGTAGAGGCTTGATCACTGCACTATATACCTGCAGCTGATGTTGTATAATATTGTATGTGAACTATAATT
>NW_017731358.1:798228-799958 GCF_001890085.2 Hipposideros armiger | reverse complement strand
CAAATCGCTCAGGCCTGTGCCTGTGCGTCCTTGGCAGATGGCCGAAGCGGCTTCCCAGTCCCCCACCTGGCATGAGGGGAAGGGGACGTGCACGCAACGGTGGGACGCGCCATCATCGTCGCCTTTTCCTGAATGCCACTGTGGCACATTCCTGGCCTTCGCAATTATTGGAAATGAGAGGATCTTTTCTTCCATTCTTCCCCCTTCCTCCTCCCTTCGTGTTTCTTCCAGGCATGGAATTATCTACTTTAGCAGTTCAAAAGACATTCCATTCCCATGACAAAAATAGAACCGGTGATGTTGGCATACCGTAGCCCTCTTTTTATAGGGAGATTCAGGCCATAAATCATAATGAATGAAAAGTTAAAATAGCATTTCTTTAACTTTTAATGGTGTATTTTGCTTATTTTCAAAGTGCCACTAACACCTCCTTTTTTTTGACATTCACTAAATAGAACCCACCTCAGAGGCTGAGCTGACAATTTTATTTCTTTAATATCCTAACGAAAATGGATTGAGGAGGTTGGTTTTGAACTCCCTCTCAGCTCTAAAATGCTTTAAGCCTGTCGCTGAACAAAGGCTGGCAGATTTAAAAACAGAGTGGGGGGAAAAACTATCAGTGTGGCAAACTATCAACCTATTTATTCATCCGTAGTGCCCTCCTTCCCGCCTTTGGCACACTCCCACCTTACACCTGTTCCAGAAGCAATGACATATACACACTGACTCACCCAAGGCACACTCACATCAGTGTATGCCAGAGTATCTGGAAATGGTTGATCAAAAACACTCTCAATAATGTGTGACCCTACCAGAGACAATAACTGGATAGGAATGAAAGCTCAGGGGGTATTTCCCCAAGAGAATAAAATATTCTAAAAGTCTGAACCCATTTTTAAACAACATCGTCTCCGGCTTTCATTCCTAAATGTGTTGCAATTTACATCTGGGCTGGAGGATGGAAGGGCATCTTACTAAGTAATTGTTTCCAGGAAGGGTCATTTTGGGCTCCCAAATCATGACTCTGGTATGTCACATTGCACAGGTATTTTTCACAGCTCACTAGGTCTGATGGGTCTGACAGTATTTAAGGCTGCCCCAGAGAGGAGCCCAGGGACATGGTGATTAGGGCTTTTCTGAAGGAAGCACGGTGGCAGGGACAATGGGCCAATTACCAGCAAAGCTTGCGGTCTCCCTCGGAGAGGTTAAGGAGGAGAGCACAAGGCCTTTGAGCTACCAGTGTCATCTGTTCTGGGGCTTAATCAAGTTATCATATCACCCCGTGTCTCCAAGC
This sequence comes from Hipposideros armiger, assembly GCF_001890085.2. Taxonomy (NCBI): domain Eukaryota; kingdom Metazoa; phylum Chordata; class Mammalia; order Chiroptera; family Hipposideridae; genus Hipposideros; species Hipposideros armiger. The sequence goes on along the minus strand of NW_017731358.1, from coordinate 798,664 downwards.
CTCCATCCATCTATTTGAATGAAGACAAAAATTTGCAGACAAATTTCTAGCAGCAGGAAGTTGGTGCTCTCCTGTGAGGCTGGATGAAAAGCACCTGTAACCTTGTCGGCCTGGTCTAGCTCCTGCTGGGAGCCACTTCAGGCAGCAGCCTGCTGGTTTCAGAGCCTGCCTGTCAGCAGGAGCTGGGGCTAAGGGGGAGATGCTATTATGTGTTTCAAGAGAATGCCCTAGAGCAGGCCCGGCTGTGGCCAGGACAGCACAATGTGGCCAACTACCCGTGAATGGGTAGGTGGACACTGTCCCCTTCCCTTTGATGTTGGCCTGGAGTCATATTTAAGTTAAGATCAGGCTGGCCTGTAACCACCCTCAAAGCCTGGGAGTTCTCCAGGATGCCATCAAGGCCAGACCTCTGATCCTATCTGAGCTTGTTTACCAG
>NW_017731358.1:723434-797754 GCF_001890085.2 Hipposideros armiger | reverse complement strand
TATTCATCATAAAATTCATACAACTTCTCTTCACGGTCAAAACTCCCAACCATTAGCTTGTCCTCATCTGTCTGATGACGAATTACTGTCTTCATATATTGCCTCGTCCTCAGCGGGAAATGCAAGTAAAAAAAACCTACAACCGCCGTATAAGACGCACCCAGTTTTCAGACCCCAAATTTTTCGGAAAAAATGGTGCGTCTTATACATGGGGAAATACGGTACATGGAGCCTGCAGGGTGGAGGGGAGAGGGAGTTTGTTGTAGTAGATTGAATGCTAATTGGGGGTCATGAGACTTGTGTTGAAGACCTAGCTCTATGACTAGAAGTTGGCTTATCCTCTTTTTGTCATAGTTACTGCACTTGTAAGATGGAGATAAGGATCCAGGCTGTTAGCTATTTCATAGGTTATGAGTAAATGTGATGACAGATGCTGATCAGGAATGAAAAAAAACTCTAAAACCACATTGCTAATGCCTCTAAAGCTCTTCCAGCCATCAGTGCTCTATGGTTTGACGTCACAAAGAGGGATAGGAAAAGAGGCAAGTTATTAATTAGCAATAATATAACAGCATTCCATCCTGAGAGTAAGTTGATAACTGAACATGAATTTCATAGTCATTAGCAGGAAAAGCCAGAAGACATGACTTAACACTCATATCTCCTTGTTGATCTGATCAAAATCAACTTTTCTTAAGTACTCAGGATATTTTTATGAAGGGCTTGCAGCCTAAAAAAAATGGGATGGAGCCCTGTCCAAGAAATCACTCCTTCTCCTACCCTTCAGGCTATGTTTATATTCTGTAGTCACTTTGGGACAGGGACATCAACCTTAAGCCCACTGACAGCTCTAGCCACTGTAAAAGTGTACTTCATCTATAAAATGGGGTACCCTGTCTTTGCCTCTTTAACTCATGGAGCGATGGTAGAATCAGCTGATCAACAGGTGAGACTATGCTTTGTAAATAAGGTGTAAGGTGCTAGATAGGTTTGTGCTACACACACACACACACACACACACACACACACACACACGCGCGCGCGCGCGCGCGCGTGCACACGAAGGGCTATTCTTGCCCATTCACCTGGAGCCTGAATGAACACACTGGGGAAATTTTGCAGCCTTGTGGACGTGACTCTATGGATTCAGTGTCACAAATAATCTGACTCAAAAGAGAACCCTTCATGCAGAGCTAACATCTGGCTGCTCACAACGAATGAACAGGTATGGGTGCCCTTCTGATCTCCATCTCCTGGGACTGGGGGGTGGCCCTATGGGCATAGGCAAGGCTGGGGTACTGGTGCCCAGACACAGAGATAATCAGACAGCAAACAGCAAAAATGGAGACATAGTGCTCTTCATTCCTTACTTTTCCATTTGTCTGCTGCCAAGCCCCTGCCCTATCAAACTACCCATGGCTCTTCCAAACATCACATGAAGTCCTGCCCTGTGATTTTGCCTCTGCCATTTCCTCTGCCACTATCTCTCCATCTTCTCTGCTTGTTAAATCTGTCTCATCCTTCAAGGTTCTATGCAAAGTCACCTCCTTTGTGAGGCCACGGTCTTTAAACATCTAACCCAGTCAGAACTGACGGTCTCCTGTAAAACTTTGTCCTATCCTTTGCCCCATTACAGTCTGTTTTGTATCAGCATTCGCTGTGAGCACACCTCTCCCTACTCATTCTGTGAGCTTCTCAGGGGCAGAAACAATGCTTGTTTCCTCTTGGTGACCCAGTCCCTAGTACAGCTGCTGGTGCACAGTAATTTATGCACTTAATGTTGAATAGCATTTTTGCCACTCCTCAAAATCTGAAAAACTGCTGTAATATAATTGGCAATTTACATGAAAGTGCAATTATGACTCCTAAGTGTTTTAGTCATGCCCAAATAAGGCATTTCTTTGCTGCCTCCTCACAAAATACCCCTCATGCCCTAATCCTTACTGGTTTACTTCACAAGAAGATACAAACTTCATACTCTGGCAAGGATCCAGTGGCAAAGGTCCTATTTCTCAATTTCGTATTTACACATTTTATCAGAGAACGCGGTGCTCAGGAAGAGCATCTCTTCCTGTAGTTCTTAGTGTGGGGTCTCTGGACCACCAGGGATACCTAAGAGTAGTGAACAAGGCTCTTTGACCCTTTTCAATATTTCCAAAAGCTTGAAATAAGGACACAGGATCTACTCATTGTGAAGTTGTGTTTTGTTCTCTTTTGTTATTCGCTCAGTTCAGTATGGTAGCACTGGAGAGCTTATTATAATAAAATGTTATCCAGGACTATATTTAATTTTTTAGCTTGACGTATTTCATTATTAAAGTATTGCTTACACAATAATACTTACACATTTTGTGGATGCAGTTTGATGAGTTTTGGAGAATTTTGTACACGCATGTATTATTACCACAATCAAGATACAGAGTATTTTCATTATCCCCCAAAGTTCCCTCATGCCTCATTATAGTTAATGCCCTCCCTAGACCCCCTGTTTTAGGCAACTGCTAATCTTGTCATTATAGTTTCCCCTTTTCTAGAATTTTTTATAAATGGACTAATACAGTACTTTTTTTTATGTTTGACTTCTTTCACTTACCGTAGTGTGTTTTTAAGAGTCATCCATGTTTTTTTCATGTATCAATGTTTTGTTTCTTTTATTGTTGAGTAGTATTTCATAAGATGACTACAATTATTTGTTTGCTCATTTACCAATTAATGGACATTTGGGTTATTTCCAGATTTTGGCTGTATTGAATATGTGACTATAAATAATGCTTCTGTGAACATTCACATGCAAGTTTTTGTGTGGATGTAACATTTTCATTTCTCTTGGATAAATACCTTGGAGTAAAATTGTTGGGTTATACGATGGGTGTACGTTTAACTTTATAAGACATTGCCAAACATGTTTCCAAAGTAGCTTCATCATTGCACATTTCCACCAGGAGTGTATGGGAGTCCAGTGGCTCTCCATCCTCGCTAGTACCTGGTGTTTTACCCATTCTAGTGGCGATCTAGTGGTATTCCACTGTGGTTTTAATTTACATTTCCCTGATGGCTAGTTGTGTCCATATTGGCTTGTCATATATCTTTGTTAGTGAGGTGTCTGTTCAAATCTTTTGCCCATTTGCTAGCATTGTTTGCTTTCTTATTATTCTGGATACAAGCCCTTCACCAGATATATATTTTGCAGATATTTTCTCCTAGTCTGTAGTTTGTCTTTTCAGTTTCTTTAATATATCCTTAGATAAAAAAAAGTTTTTAATTTTGATGAAATATATACATATATATATGTATGTATTTCATGTTGTTGGTGTCATATTTAGGTAATCTTTGCCAACACAATATCACAAAGATTTTCTCCAGTGTTTTTTCTAGAAATATCATTTTGGTTCTTATGTTTAGGTCTATGTTCCATTTTGATCATTTTGTATATGGCATGAGGTAAGGTTTAAGAGTTTTATTCCCCATGCAGATATCTAGTACCATTTCTTAAGAAGACTACCCATCCCCATTAAGTATCTTGGCACTTTTGTAAAAAAAAAGAAAATCAGTTGACTGTATAAGTGCAAGTCTATCCCAGGACTCTATTCTGTTCCATTGGTCTATATGTTGATAACTGTGCCAATGCCACACAGTCTTGATTACTTGATTACTGAAATCAGGTAATACATGTTCTTTAACACTTGTTTATATCTTAAATATAATTTTGGCCATTTTTGATTCTTTACTTTTCCATGTAATTTTAAATCAGCTTATCCATTTCTCCAAAATAGCTTGCTAGGATTTTGATTGAGATTATATTAAATCTAAAGATCAATTTGAAGAAAAGGAACATTTTAATGATATTGAGTCTTAACATTTATAAACATGGTATACCTCTTTATTTATTTAAGTTTTCTTTAATTTCCCTTAGTAATATTTTGTAGTTTTCAGAGTGCGGGTCTGGCACATCTTTCTTTAAATATATTCCTAAGTATTTTTTATACTATTTGTAAATAGAGTTAAAAAACCAACACTTTTATTTCCTAATTGTTCATTACTTGTATGTAGAAATGCAATAGATTTTTTATTAAACTTCTAATTTTGAAACGATTATAGAGTCACAGGAAATTACAAAGATAGTACAGAGAGGGGCCATGTACTCCTTACCCACTTTCCCCTAATGGTTACATCTTACATGATTATAGTGCAATATTAAAACCAGAAAGTTGACACGTGTGTGTGTCATCTTACCATAAGTGTGTATATTCATGTAACCACCACCACAACCAAAATACAGAACTATTCCATCACCACAAAGATCTCCCTTTTGCTACGTCTTTATAATCACAGCCATTCCCCTCTCTCCCACCATCCCTAACCTCTGGCAACCACTAACCTGTTTCCATTACTATAATTTTATCATTTCAAGAATGTTATATAAATGGAATCATACAGTATGTGACCTTTTAAACTTGGCTTTTTTCACTTGGCACATGCCCTTAATTTCAATCCAAATGGTTGCATGTATCAATAGTTCATTCCTCTTTATTGCTGAGCAGTATTCTATAGTATGAATACCATGATTAACTATTCACCTATTGAGAGATAGTTTTTGGATATTATAAACAAAGTGGCTAAGAACAATCATGTGTAGGTTTTTGTGTTAACATAAGTTTTCGGTTTTCTGGGATAAATGCCCAGAAGTGCTATTGCTATGAGGTATGGAAAATGTATGTTTAGTTTTTAAAGAAACTGCCAAGCTGTTTTCTAGAGTGGCCATACCATTTTATATTCCCACCAGCAATGCACGAGAGATTCAGTTTCTCTGCATTCTTGCCAACATTTGGTATTGCGACTATTTAAAAAATTTTAGTTGTTCTAATAGATGTATAGTGATACTTCATCGTGATCTTAATTTGTATTTCTATTATGGCTAGTGATGTTTAACATTATTTCATGTGTTTATTTGCCCTCTGTATATACCCTCCAGTGAAATGTCTCCCCATGTCTTTTGCCCATTTCCTAATTGGATCATTTGGGTTGTTTTTAGTTTTTTTTTTTTACTGTTGATTTTTGAGAGTTCTTTATATATTCTAGATATGAGTCCTTTATCAGATATGTGCTTTGCAAATATTTTCTCCCAGTCTATAACTTGTCTTTTCATCCTCTAAAGAGGTTCTTTTGTAGAGCAAAAGTTTTTAATTTTGATGAAGTCCAATTCATTATTTTGATGCTTTTGGTCTAAGAACTCATCACCAAGCCCTAGGTCCTGAAAATTTTCTCCTATGTTATCATCTATAAGTTTTATAGTTTTATGTTTTACTCTTAAATCTATGATCCATTGAAATTAATTTTTGTAAAAGATGTGAGGTTTTGGCTTAGTTTTTATTTTTGCCCTTGAATATCGATTTGTTGAAAAGACCATCCTTCCTCCATTGAATTGTTTTGCACCTTGGTTGAAAATCAGTTGACCCCACAGAACCCTATTTCTGCATTCTGTGTTCTGTTCCATTGATCCATGTATCCATTACTCTTGATTACTGTAGCTATATAATAAGTATTAAAAATCAGGTAGAATGATATTTTCCCCACTTTATTCTTTTTCAAATTGTTTTAGTTATTGTACTTCCTTTGCCTCTCATGTAAATATTAAGATAAGCTTGACCATATCAACAAAATAATCTTGCTGAGATTTTGATAGGAATTTTGTTATACCTGTATATCAATCTGGGAAGAATTAACATATTTTATGTTGAGGATTCCTATCCATGACTGTGATATGTCTCTCCATTTACTTAGACTTCCTTTGATTTCTTTCATCAGCATTGTGAAGTTTTCAACATACAAGTCTTGTACATGTTTTGTTAGATTATATCTAAGGTTTTATTTTTTTGAGTGACTATAAATGGTATATTTTTTAAATGTTTTTTGTGTTTATGTTATATCTTACAATCTTGCTGAACTCACTTATAACTTCTAAAACATTTTTTTTGTAGATTGCTTGGGATTGTCTAATAGACATTGATGTCATTTGAAAATAGGGGGACTTTTATTTCTTCCTTTTCAATCTGTATGCCTTTTATTGCCTTTTCTTGCCTTATTGCCGTGACTAGGCCATCCAGTACTATGTCGACAAGCAGTGGTGAGAGTAGACATTCTTGCATTGTTCTCAGTCTTAGGGGAAAGTATTCAGTCTCTCATCATTAAGTATGATGTTAGCTGTAGGTTAACGATATCTTCATCAAGTTAAGGAAGGTCACCTCTATTCCTGTTTTTTGGAACACTTTTAAAATTACGAATGGGTGCTGTATTTTGTCAAATGCTTTTTCTATATTTATTGACATGATCAAATGTTCTTCTCTTTTATTCTATTAATATGGTGTATTAACATAGACTGGGTTTTAAATTTTAAACCAGTCTTCCACTCCTGCATTAAATCTACACAGCCATGATATATTATTCTTTTTTACATATTGCTAAATTGTATTATCTAAAATTTTGATTTTGTGTCTTTGCTTATGAGGGATATTGGTCTGCATTTTTCTTTGCTTGTGATCTCTTTGTCTGATTTTGGAGTCAGGGTAATTTTAGTCTCCTAGTTTGAGATGTATTCCCCCCCCCCCCACCGCTTCAGTTTTTGAAAAAGCTTATGTAGGATTGGCATTATTTCTTCTTTAAATACTTGGTAGAATACACCAGTGAAGCTGTCTGGGCCTAAAATTTTCTAATGGGAAAGTTCTGTATACAAGTTTAATTTCTTTAATTGATATGAAGCTATTCAATTTTTTAACTTTTTCTTAAGTTAATTTTGGTAATTTTTGTCTTACAATGAGTTATCCACCTTATCTAAGTTGTCAAATACATTGATGTCAAGTTATTTAAAAACAAAAACAAAAACAAAAAAACCTGTTAGCCTTTTGATGTCTGTAGGATCTGTACTAATATTATCTCTTTTATTTCTGATATTGATAATTTGGGTCTTCTGTTTCTTGATTAGCTTAGCTAGAAGTTAATTTTATTGATCTTTTTAGAAAACCAGTGTTTGTTTCATTGATTTTTCTCAATTGTTTGTCTATTTTGTATTTTATTGATTTCTGCTCTTATCTTTATTATTTTCTTCCTTATACTTAATTTGCTTTTAATTGCTCTTCCTTTTCTAATTTATAAGGCAGAAACCTAGATCATTGATTTAAAGTATTTGTTCTTTTATAATATAAGCATTTAAAACTACTCATTTCCTGTAAACACTCATTCAGTGCATGCCATATATTTTGATATATTCTATTTTAATTTTCATTCATTTAAAAATAGTTTCATTTCTCTTATGATTTACTTTTGGACCCATGCGCAGTTTAAAAATGTATTATTTTTCAAATTATTGAGGTTTCCTTGACACCTTATTGTTATTGATTTCTAATTAAATCAACTATGGTCAGTAAACATAGTCTATATGACTTTAATCTTTTTCAATTAGCTGAGACTTGTTTGTGTCTTAGCGTATCATTGATTCCTGATGAATAGACCATGTACACTTGAAAATAATATGTTACTGCAATTGTTGGATGTAGCACTTTATAAATATCAATTTATAAATGATATAGGTCAAAGTGGTTCAGATTGTTCAGATTTTCTATATCTTTGTTGATTATATTTATCTAATTGTTCTATTTCTTACTGACAGGGGTGTTCAGCTCTCTATGATTATGGAATTATACTTGCCTTCCTTTAATTCTGTTAAATTTCATCACACATATTTTGAAGCTGTTATGAGGAACATAAATACTTACGGTTATCAAGTCTTCCTGTTGAATTGATCATTTTATCATTATGAAATGACCCTTTTTATTTCTTTATTTTTTTGTCTTGATATCTATTTAATCTGACATTAATATAGTCCCTCAAACTTTCTTATGACTGTGGCCTGCATGGCAAATATTTTTACCATTCATTTGCTTTGTGCTGGTCTTTGTCTTTACTTTAAGTATATATCATCTAGTTGGGCCTTGGTTTATTTTTATTCATTCTGAGAAACTCTGCCTTTTATTTGGAGTGTTTAGTTTATTAAATCTTAATGTAATTATTAGTATGGTTGCATTTGGGCCTACAACTTTATTATTTGTTTGCTCCTTGTCCCCACTGGCTTGTTTTCCACCTCGATTCCTCCTTGCTTGCCTTTTGTTGTATTATTTGGATAACTTTTATTTATTTTTATTTTTTAAAGATTTTTTATTTATTTTTTTATTGGGGAATTGGGGGGATGGGAACAGTGCTGGGGAATTGTGGGAAGAGGAGCAGACAAGTTGCTGTCCTTTTGTTCTTCAGTCTAGTTGTGGAGGACGTTGCTTCACTGGCCCAAGTTGGCACCATCATTGCGCTCTTCCCGGGCGAGGCAGATCAGTCGCCGGCTTCTGGACGGCCGCTCACGGCGGCTTGAGGGCCGCTTATGCTGGCTGCTGGCTACACACAGTAGCCCATGGCAACCCACTGCCGCAGGGGCTGCAGCCTACGCCATCGCCCACGACTCCCGGCAGCCCAGCTCCAGGTTGAGCTGTTGTTCAGCATCTTAGCTGTAGAGGACAGTGTCACTGGCCCTCATATGTGGGATCCGAACCGGGGCCTTCTGGCATCCCAAGCCAGTTCTTAACCATCGCGCCACTCGGCCGGCCCTATTTGGATAACTTTTAGAATTCTACTTTAATTTTCATGTTGACTTTTAGCTATGCTTCTTTAAAATTTTTTCCATGGTTTCTCTAAGGACTATAATGTAATATAGTCTTAAATTTTCAGTCTTGTTAATATTTCACACAAAATGGAGAAAACTGCAACCATATAATTTTGTGCCCCTTCATTCTTTATGCCTTATTACATCTACGTATGTTGTAAACCACACAGGCAGTGGTATAGTTTTTTTTTTTAAACAGTCATATATGTTACAAAGAAATTAAGAGGAGAAAAAGTAGTTTTGTATTCTTCCATATATTTTCCATTTTTAATATTCTCTTCTTTCTGAAGATCTACATTTCCATTTGGCATAATTTCCTTTCAAACTGAAAAACTTCCTTATCATTTCTTGTAGTGCAAGTCTGTTGGTGACAAAATTGCTTAGTTTTCTTTTACCTGAAAATTTCTCTTTGATTCTTAAAGAATATTTTTACTGGATCTAATATAATGGGTTGACAGGATTGTTTGTTGGTTTGTTTGTCTTTAATTTTAGCACTTAAAATGTTGTTCTGCTCTCTTCTGGCTTTCATTATTTCTGATGAGATATCAGTTCTTAAGTGGATTGTTGTTGTCCTGCATATAATGTACCATTTTTCTCTTGTTTCTTTCAAGGTTTTCTGTCTGTCGTTGACTTTCAACATTTGACTGTGTTGTGACTTAATGAGGTTTTCTTTATGTTTATGCTGCTTGCTGCTCATTGAACATCTTGAATCTGTACATTTATATCTTTCATCAAATTTGAGACCATTATTGGCCATTAATTCCTTCAAACATTTTTTTCTCATTCTCGCTCTTCTTCTGAGACTACATGTATGTCACTTGAGGCTCTGTTAACTTATATTTATATTTTTACTCTCTTTTCTCTTTGTACTTTAAATTGGATAATTTCTATTGTTTCACCTTCAAGTTCACTTCCTCTTTTTTTCTGCCATTTCCATTCTGTTGTTAAATTTATCTAGTGATTTAAAAACAATTTTAGATACTATATTTTTCAATTCTAGAATTCCATTTTTTTCATTTTTATTTCTTTGCTGAGATTTCATATTCTTTCATTGTGAACATATTTTTTATTTCATCAAAGATAGTTATAATACATGCTAGAAATTTTTTATTTGCTAATTACAACATCTGAATCATCTTGTGATTGTCTCACTTGATGTTCTTTTATCTTGAGAATGTGTCCTATTTTCCTGGCTCTATGTATGTTGAATAATTTTGGGTTATATTCTAGACATTATGCATGTTAAACCATATAGATTCTAGATTTCAGTATTTTTCTCTGATGGATGTTATTTTTTATTTTTTTTATTTTATCAAGCAGTTGTCCTGCTGGATTCAAACTGTAAACACAAACTGTTTCTGAGGCAGCAATGCCAATATCAGTTCAGATCTTTCTTCAATAGCTTAGTTGCTTTGTGTCTTCTCTGTGTATATGTGCTTCAGGGTTCAGACAGAGATGTGGACAGACAGAATTTTAGGATCTTTCTGTCTTTTTCTCTCTAAAGATTTACCCTGTAATTCTTCACTCTTATAGTTTCCTTGGTTCCCAGGCCAGATAATTTTTTTTTCTTCACCAATACTGATCCCCTCATCTCACCATTGTACATACTGTGCCAACAGCGTCTGTCCACAAGTACAGGCTACAAGTATGGGAATTCTCTCTTTAGAGCTTGGGCTCTCCATCATTTTCTACCTGCTTTTGTTCACTAAATATGATATTACTCAAACATTACCAGAAGTGGAATTTGACTATTTTAATTTAATCACCAGAAAATAAATGGTATGTTTTTTAATAAATACAAAGAATGGAAGAATTTCTGGATTAGAAAGAACTTGCTGGGCCTGATACAGAGTAAGCCCTAAATTAATGGTCAGGAGATAAACCTTCTTCCTAAATCCCACTCTACTGGATTACCTTCAATGACAGAGTGCTAACTAACTTATAAAAGCACTCTTTCCATTTTAGACAATTCTGACCATTTAAAATATTTTCCTTTGATATGCTCAAAATGTCTTCATTTCAGCTTTCACGCCTCAGTTCCAGTTCCAAAGCTCAGGGCCACACAGAATGAGCCAATTTCCCTTTTCCCACGAATGTCACTGAACTCTCAAGTAGAGGACGGAGCCTGAGCTCCTCCATCCAGCCTTTATAGCGTGGGATTTCTAGTCCTCTCATGACTGGGATCTTCTTCTCTTCAGCAGCATCCTGTACCTACCTTTCTTAAAATGTGATATCCAGAAATGGCTCAAAGGTTGAGGCGAGACCTGAGTAGCCTAGAAGTCCCCTTCTTGCCACAAGGCAGCTTAGATTCCCGTTGATGTACTTCCAGTCGTGTTGTCATTGACTCATATTAAGCTGGTGGTCAGTGAGCACCTCTGGGCCCTTTTTCATCTTTACCTATCTAGGCGCACACACCAGTTTTCCCCAGCTGGCCTCCCTGAGCTGCCTGCTAAGGAGTAGAACAATCAAGCTCCAGGGGATTTGCCACCATCAAGTCTGCTCACCCTAATACCTCCCCTTGCCCTCAGGGCATCAAGCCTCAATAGGGCTTGGAATCAGATGCCTTAAGGGTTTTAAACCTGTATTTCTGTTCTGTAATTTTTAGAAAAATTAATCTGTGTCATGTGATGGCTTAGGTTCAAGTCAGAGTCCACACAGTCATTACTGGGCAAGAATCTTATAGTTTGCCAAATAGTTTCTATGTTACCTCACTGGACCCATGGAATAACCAGAAGAAGTGTATGAAGTGTGTAGAGGAGGGTGTAGTATCCCCATTGAACAGATGAGAAAACAGAGGTTGATGGTAGGCTTTAGGCTGACAGAACTAGGGAAAAAGGATGGTCAAAAACAATGGTACATTCTCTGTATTTATCACAAAACCATTTTCTCAACATCTCAGAGACTTCAGGCTTCAATTCATATTCACCTATGGGCCATCTTCTGGGTAGAATGTTTTTTCTCAGGACATTTTTAGATACAGATGATCTAAACCCTCTGTCCCTTCACCCCTAGCCCCAAGGGGTGTGGTACAGCCATGCATAGTAACAAGAGAGAAGGGAGTCTCTAGGCTACTTTCCAAGAAATTGCTTCTAGAATCTTTTGCCTCCGGCCCCACACAAAAGCTCAGGTATGGAAGCTTGGCATGCCCCTGACCTTTCACATCCCCAGAGCCAAGCTGTTGGGAGGAGGGGGCTTCTGCACAAAAGGGTCTGAGGAGTGGCCGGGCCTGCCTCAGCTACCTGCTGTTCCCCACAATGGGGCCCGAGGCCCCGGCTGCCTCTGGAGGCAAGAGAAAAGGGCCGAGATAATGACAGGCTCGGCTACTGCTGCTCTCTTCAGAGAAATGAGAAGAGGGAGGCGGCAAAACCTCCCGGATAATAAAGAAGTAACAAATGAGGAATAAAAGCTTATGGAAGACATCTTAACCCAGGGATGAAAAAATGTCAACATCTGTGAGGCTTTCTGCACCAGCAGACCCAGGGCCTAATGAAAACCCTCGAAAAGCTATTCACTGGAGCAGAGGCAAAAAGGCTACATTTTTCTATGGGGGCGTCGAGGGGGCATGGAGGGTTGGATGAGGCTGCCCTTTTCCTTTCGGATGCTGCTGAACCAAGCGCTAATGTTCATCTCCAGCTTCATTAAGGAACCAGGGGCAGGAGGAGAATGGAGCACCCCGACCATCTTTATCCTGAAGTCCGTGAGGTGGGTGGATTTAGGAACAGGCGAGATGTGTGCCCGTTGAGGCAAGGAAGAAAGCCAGAGGAATTAGAGAAAACGCTGTTTAACAAGGGTCCCCTTTGACTGGGGCCTTTGGGAAGGATGCCTCCAGGAAAAGTAATCCTCTTAGCACCGACTTACGACTTACGTGTGTGTACAAAACAGGGAAATTGAATCTGAATGTCCTCGTTGCATTTGCTAAAATACCGAACGAAAACACGAAGATTCCTTATTCTGATCTTCACCTTTCATTCGGACCATAGAGAGTGGCCGATGTTTGTTTATAGGGCTGATTCTAAAACTTCACACTGGAAATTGGGAGTGGGGGAGCAGCTGACCTGACTCGCTCTTTCCAAAAGGTGTGGGTTGAAAAACTTGGAGCCTTTGTACCTGCCCCTGGGTGTCACCCTCCTGCCTTGTACCTTTGAGGCCCTGTGTGTGATTTTATTTCTTGGGTTTGTGTTCTATGTTCACCATTGGAATGTGTCTCCAGAGGTCTCAATAAGAGAAACCTCAAATCCTGGCCAATAAATGCAGCTTCTTGAGAAGAGTGGGAAACTTGGCATGAAAAGAAATGTGCTCTGGAATTTGTGACTGCTTTACATTTAGGGAACATTGTACCCTGGCAGGAGAGCTTCAAGATGGTCCTCACCACACACACACACACACACACACACACACACACACACACACACACACACGCACACACATAACTACACCCCTCTCCACAATCGCCTAATGCATTTCCTTACACACACACACCAATAACCATGCCATTGACTCCCACGTCTGTATACACACACATATCCTTCTAGTTATAAATATACACATAACAACCTCCTAGCTCCAAATACCCACCCCTTACTCCTGCGCTCCCAGTCTGACCTGTTTTAGAGAGCTTTATGGACAAACATCTTCCTTACCAGTCTCCTTAGTACAAAGGTTTTTAGAGCAAATGTTTCCATTATGATTTGGCTCTAAAATGAGGATGCAAGTGAAAATACGTAAAATGCTTTGGGTATTGCCTAGGAGACTTTACCTAAACTAAAAATACCTAAAGCCCTTTTCTCTTGCCTCCAGAGAGTGCTTTTTTTTTTTTTAATTTCTCCTTTGATAGATTAGGGGGCTGTTTGAAATTCAAAACTATTGTTTGCTGTTGGGATGCAAAAAGAATGGAGGTGATGGAGGCAGCCACACAAGGGCTGATTATGGCTCCAGGTCTGGCTCAAGCTGTCCATTTGTGGGTCAGCATTGTGGTTCTAGGCTGCCAGCACAGGTAGTGAGCCCCCAGGCTCTCAGAGTTATTCATGCAGTGGTCTGAGAACCCTCCCTCATCTATCATGGCAAATTGGAGGAGATTCCCCTGCTGGGTGTCTAGATGAACTCTGATGTCTTTTGTAATCTTAATATTAATGATATTATTGCTTATGGGTACTAATTATGTGCTAGTCACGGTTCTAAGGGCCTTAATGGATTATCTTATTTAATTTTCACAGCTCTATGTTATATTTTCTCTTATTATGCCCATTTTGCAGTTAAGGAAACAAGACTAGAGAGGTTAGGGGCATAGCTGGTAACATCAGAGCCAGTAGTCAAACCCAGATCCATCAAACGCCAAGTTTAGACTATTGATCTGAGGTTACAAGGCTTCTTACTAGAACTTGATTTTGGATGATTTTCTGTTCCCTTCTTTTTGTGGTAGGAGAGGACTGACTCTGTCCTTCCTAGTTCATCCCCTGATGTGGCAGCATCTCTCCTCCCCATTCTTTTGGAAGAATGAGGGAACCTGGGGACTTCCCTGATCAGCCTGTCCCTGCTGTGGGCTGGAGAGGGTTCCACACCCAGCCTCCAGGACCCAAACCATTGAGGTGGCCGGACCTTGTTCCTTGTCTGCAGCAGGAGGGCACCCAGGTGAGGTGTCCCATCCACTGGTATACAGACTCTTTCAGCAGATACTCTAAGGCACTGGGTCACTGAAGAAAGTCATAGCCCTCCTGATCTGGGCACCCTCTGAGAAGCACACCTTCTCATTCTCCAGGTCCTTTCTACCGAGACCAGAATGTGGCCCACCTCGAGAAGGGTCAGCAGACACTTCTGATCCTTTTATGTCCACCGTGGCTACTGTGCCAAGGAGTCAGGGAGCCATAGTCACAGACCTGGAAACTTTAGGGATCATTAGATCTAACTTCCTGTGGTGGTTCTCAAGATGAGTCCACAAATTCTTTGATATTACTGCCCTGAAGAGGCAGAGCTTAATTACTCTCTTCCAAAGTATGGACTGGACTTAGTGACTAGCCCACTAGAGAGTAGAATATGGTAGAGCTGATGAGATGTTGTTTCCAAGGTTCTGTCTTGGGTTCTCTGTCTCTCTTTGTCTCTGTTCCTCTCTCTCTCTCTCTCTCTCATCACTTGCTCTGGGGAAAACTAGTTGCCATGTTGTGAGGCTGCCTATGTGAGATACTGAGCCCTGCCAGGAACTGCATGAATGGGCTTGGGAACAGTCTTCTGAGCCTGTCATTAACCATGTAAGTGATTCTGGAAGGAGTTTGTCCCTCAGCTGAGCCTTGGCTGACTGCAGCCCTGGTGGACATACTGACTGTGATCTCAGGGGCGGCAGGAGAGACCCTGAGACAAAACCACCAGCCAAGCCACTGCCAGATCCTTGACCCACAAAAACTATGAAATAACATGCTGCTATATTCAGGGGTAACTTGTTTTGCAGCACTTCTTCATTGTGCAGTTGGGAGAACGGAGGCTCTGTTGGGGAAAGTCACTTACCCATTTTCACAAATGACAAGTCAGCTCTGGAAATGAACGCAAATATTTTGACTTCTTGTCTAGTGTTCTTTCCACTACATCAGACTTCCTCTCATTCCCATTTCCCACTAATGGATGAGAAGAATTTAACCTGACAAAACTCCGCCTGCCTGTAAGCTCAGGTCTTTATATTCTGAGCAGTGAGGACATAGCAGAGGATGCAGGATTTGTTGGGGACAGAGGATCACTTATGGTGCTGTTTGAAAGGGTTACAACCCCCACGTTGCCCTCCTTCCCAGGGCTCATGTTTGGGCTGATGTGGGGACTTCAACCCACGCACATGAATTTTGAATTTAATACAGAACTTACCACCCAGAAATGACTGTGTGAAGTAAGTGTAATTTGCCTGTGTTTATTTTTTTATTATGAGCTTAAGCAAAGTTTATAGAAAAAAAGGAACCTGATGATCATGAAACGGAGCTATTTACATCTCTCCAAATTCTCTGATGGTGTTCTTTGTACAGCTGGGATGGCCTGTGTAGACTGTTGAGAATTTTGCCTTCCTCACTCAGCAAGTGGCCGTTGTACCCCAGGCCCTGTGAGGTTGGGAACTCAGAGCCTGTTGTGCCTGGCACCATCCCAGACCACCCTCCTGATTGGCCAGCTCACCCCCCTGCCTTCTGCTCCTTGCTCACAGCCCCAGATCTCTGACCGCTTGGCTGTGCCCCAGACCTTACACTATCCAAGCCTTCTGGCCTATCCCACTCTTTGGAATACACTGTGTGGCAGGGTCTGGAATCTCGGTGCTTTCTCCACCTCCACTGTGGGCTTGTCTCCTGGCTCTTCATACCAGAGGCTGGGGAACAGAGCTTCTGGAGGCTGGACAGCATTGCTGTAGATGAGGGACTTGAGATGTCACCGCTAATGACATTTTAATTTCCCCGGTTCTTGGGTGTTCAGGTCCTAGGTTCTCAGCACGTAGTGCTTCCTCACCCATGTCTGGGTCCCTGGAGACAGGGGCTGGTTAGAATGCAGGTTGCTGGGCCCTCATACCCAGTCCTTTGAATCTGGGGGGAGGGGCTTAAGAATCTGCATTTTTACAAGCTCCGGAGGTAACGCTGGTACTCAGTACAATTAAAGAACTCTGGCTCTGCTTCCTCCTGTTGTTTATAATTTGGAGCTTTTAAAAACTGTTGATTGGCCTGGTTTTTAGCAAACTTTGGAGAGACAGTCAAACCCAACTCTCAATTCTCTGAGCCTGAGCCCTCTGCTGCATGGGGTTCTTCCTGCCACCCCGGTTTTCTGCTTGCCACCCACCTTTATCTCTTCCCTTGACCTGTTTTCAGCACTACAACAGGAGGTCAGAAGGAGCCAGGATGTTATTCTGGTTGGCCCATTGGCTTCCTGTTGGATGCCTAGGGAATGTTTCTGAGGGAGGAACTGGCAATTACCGTGTTTCCCCCAAAATAAAACCGGGTCTTTTATTACTTTTTGCCCCAAAAGACGCATTTTATTCATTTACTCATGTACAAAAATCGACATTTATTCACATACAGTCATGTCTGGCTGGTGATCTTAACTGGGGCTTATTTTGGGGTAGGGCTTATATTACAAGCACTCTGAAAATCATGCTAGGGCTTATTTTCTGGATAGGTCTTATTTGGGGAGAAACACAGTATTGGCCAAAATAAGGGAAGATAGTTCATACTGGCATCTGCAAGTTGGTTTTATACTGTCCTTTCGGGACAGTGATGCAGTGGGTGACCTACAGCAGGCCCCTTGGTGGACTTTGAAGGTGGTGGTGTAGGCTTGAGCCTCCCGTGGCATCCTCTCTTATTGTATCTCCCCACTCTCTCTACGGAGCCAGTTCCCTAGGGCTTCGACTCACTGCTCCTGCCAAGTAGAGGAAACCATCCCCAACCCGCCTGAGGTTCACACAATGTCCCTCCCTCCTGTGAGTGGGCAGTTCCTCGCCTGGGCCTCAGTGGCCCTAGCTATAACGTGAGCATCCCAGTAGATGCTCAGGAGGTCCTTTCCAGCTCTGAGGTTCTGTGATATCTGCTACAGGTAGGAGTCTGTCAGTGCCATCTAGATCCTGCCCATAAGGGACCTCCTCCCCTCCCAGAGGTAGCCTGGACCCATGGTGTGCATGGCTCAGTCCATTCCCCCTTAAGTAGAGAACAAAACAAGCCTCCAGACCCTGAGTCCTGTGAAATCCAACCAGACGGAAGCATTAGTCCATCAAAGGGGACAGGCAAACTGGTGGGGGCTTAGAAAATGTGCGCCGCAAGCACGTCTGCAGATGTCTGTTTACTTTTACACCCTAACTGCCCTGGAGGGAGGCTGAGGACACTGAACAGCAGCCAGCTCCTGGCTTTGTAGCTCTGCTTTGAGGCCTGGAATGTCTGAATTCTCCCCAAAGCATTTCTCCTAACCTCCTGCCCACTGAGGAAGAGCCCCACCAGTTACGGAACCCGGGGCGGATGAACAGTGGGAGATGTGATCGGAATCTAAACAAAGCCTGCAGGGAGGACCGGAAGTTGGACACACAGTTGCTGGCATGAACCACCAGCCCTAACAGCTGTTCTTTCCCACGTGACAGATAGACTCAGCTGCAGCCTGGAAATACCACCCTGGGTGTCATCTATGTTGCATGCCACCATCCCTCCCACTTACCCCTGTCTTCTCTGCAGACGCAGGCATGATGGCCTCCACTGCTGACGTTTGGGGTCTTGTGAGATGTCAGTCAGGAGAGTGATTCTTGTGCACAGCCCATGATAACCTGTCCGTGATGCCCCCAATCACACGCACGTCTTCTCCCTCTCCAGTCACCCAGACTCCTTAGCTGCCCCAAGGAAGGAAGCCGCCTTGGTAACAGAAGCTGCCTCACCTTCTGCCCTCGGGTGCACAGCGAGAATGGACAGGGCCCCCTGAATGAGACAGATGGAAGGTTCTTCAGACTCTAGGGCCTTTCATCTGGGGGCTGGAACTGTTCCATTAACTTGACACTGACTTCCATAGCTGGAGACCGATTCTATAAACCCTGACTGGGACACATGGACACGTGGCAGCAATGGGCACCAGGACAAGGTGGACGCAAGAAGCTGCTACGAATGGGAGAGAAAACAAGGGCCTGATTTGACCCTGAGGGCGAGGATGGGGCAGGAGGTGGGAAAGGTTGGCCCTCTCCCTCCAAAGAGAAGATGATCCAAAGATGTGATCATCACAAACATGTCATCAGGGCTGAGATTGATAAGGAGCGTCTAGTCCTAGCTCTGCCAGTCACTGGCTGGGTGACCCTGGGCAAGTCATACAATAACACTGGGCTTCAGTTTCCCTGTTTAAAGAATGTCAGGATACTCTAATTGACAGTTAAGGGCTGTCTCAGCATTTATGCTCTATGTTTTATTTTTGTTCTGTGTCAAGCCTCCAAAAGGATATGTTTGGGGGAGGAGTGGCTGAGGGGACAGGGAGAGGGGTCTTGATTTGAGGATGAGAGGGAAGTGTGTACAGGACAGTGCCCAGGATCAGAGAATTGTTTTCTCTGTTCCACAAATGAGCAAATAGCCTCAGAGAAGCTAAGTGAGTCTACAAGTTGGAGTGTAGCTGGACCAGGGCTTGGACTTTTTTTTTTTTTTTTGCTTTTCTTTCTGTAGAACCATCCCTGCCCTTTTTCTTCCAACTCCACTTGTCAAAACCCTACCGCCCTCTAACCACCCTTCTCAGTGTCACCTCCTCCATGTGGCCTTCCCTGAAGACCCCAAGCAGAATTCACCAGAAACCCTATAGAACCCTGTCTCCCCTTCTCTTGCCCCTTAGCTTTTCAGATCAGAGATAGTCTGCTTGCCCAGTGGCCTGGGAGCCCTTTGAAAGCTAGGGCTTTAAAATATTGTCTTCCTTCGCAGCCCAGCACAGTGAATAGTGCACAGTAGGTTCTACTGAGTATGGAGTTGAAGTCACTCAGAGGGCCCTTCTGCCTCAACATGTGGGCTTCCCAACTCACCACCCCCTGCCTCCCAGGCCTCAGAGGTGAGACTGTGCAACGCCCAAACCAGCCCCTGGAGCATATGTTCCTGTATGGTGAAGCACATGCCCCAGTGTACAGGAGGCAGAGAGAGAACTCATGCTGTTAGTTAATGCTTTAAAGGGCCTTTGCCCTGAGAGGCCCTTGACCAGGCAGGAAAACGGGGTACAGGGTGCCCTGTGGAGAGGAGTTTGCTGAGTCCACCAAAGACCCCAGCCTCCTGAGCTGATGTGACTGTAGCCCCTCCATCTTTCCATGCCCTATTTTCACTTACAGCAACAGGGTCAGAGGAAGCCAGTGTGTCGTTCTGAAGGTCTTTTCCCCTCCTGGTAGAAGCTCAGTGAGGTCCAGCTTTGTCCTGGCACCGAGCTGTGTGTGAGGCACATGGAAGGGGCTCAACGAAGGACTTTTAGAGTAGAGTAGAATTTGTTATTCCTATTTGTCCCGGGGCCATTGCAGCTCACACAGTAAGTGAGTTCAGTGCCATTTCAGGCATGGGGCTGCTTGCCTGAGAGTGCAGCAAGAGATTTGTTTGGAGCTACGTTGAACCATGAGTCCATGCTCATTCTGCGCACGGTGGCATCTCCCTCCTCAGGGGAACTCTGCAGAGGCCGTGAGCTTTCAGGAGGTGAAGGCACAGGAGTGGCAGAAAAGGGTATGAGCTTTGGAGTCAAAAAGACCTGTTTCGAATCCTGCCTCCGCGTATTCCTTTGTGTTGCCTTGGCAATGACTTCATCTTTCTGGCTTCACTTTTCTTTATTTAGGAAACCCTGCAAGGTTGCTGTCGTGTATAAAATGAAATGATGTTGGCAGAGTGCTGGAGCACACAGTTGGTGCTCAAGAAATGTAACTCCATCAGTATTCTTCCCTTTAGATGAGAGGAGGGATATAAGATTTGTCCCTGTGGGGACTCACCAGGCAGTTCCTCAGCTCTGATTACATCTGTACGCCCTGTAGGTGAGGTTGCCCAGGGCAAGAAATTAGAGAGAAATTCTACTTGTGGGAAGATAGGTTTCCTTCCTTGTTGGTGCTGCTGTGGCCTGGAGGGGCCTCAGGGAAGCTTGCCTGAGCTCTTCTCTGACAGAGTCCCAGGTGTTGGCTCTTTACCTGACCAGCCATCGACCTGGGGCAGCAGCTGAGGGTAATACCTGCCTCACCTGCTTCTCGGGGCTATTGCAAAGATCTGCCAAAGTATTTTTACATAGTGAAGTGCTGTGCAAACACCAGGGTTGTCACAGTTTTCCTGTGAGCACCATTGTTTTCTTAGAGAAATTTTGAGAAATGAAAGAGGCTTGCACTTTGTCTTGGTTCAAAACATTTTGGGGTTTTTTTTTTCAAAGCAAAAAAAAAAAAGAGGGAAAGAAGTTTAAAAGAAAAAAAAAGGATTCCAGCCAACAGCTCTGACTCGGTTGTCAGCCAAATAGAGGAAAGAAGTGAGTCGTAGAGATTGGTTTCCAAGGGAGTCGGTCTGAGCCAAGAAGGGCTGCTGCCAGCCCAGCTGGGGCCTGGGGCCAATGCCTCCTCAGGGGGCCAGCACCCTGCCCGCTCCCCGCCCCCCAGGCCCCATTTCTGCCGCTGTGTGTTAGACCGGGCTTTTTGGTGCTGGGACGCTGAGGGTAACAAGGGTGCCAGGAAGCCTTTAGGGCCCGGCTCTCTGGGCTGGATCCTCCCAGGAGCCTCGCGGGAGAGGGGGAAGAAGGACTACCAACCCCCTTGCTGGAGATATGATCCTGAGGCTTAACGAGGGACTGTCCTGTGACCCCCAGACAGGGCTGGGGTGGGAGGTGGGATTAGGTTGGAGAGGCTGGGGAAGGCTGATGGGGAGGCTGGAAGGAGGTTGTCAGGAATGGTTGGGGTCGGCATGGAAGACTCAGGGAGTCGGGGGGCGGAAGGAGAGGTGGAGGTGGAGGTGGAGGCCACAGGGGCTCCTGCCCCTGCCCTGTGGCCCCGTTTCCTTGACTTTAACTCTCCTTATTTCTCTGACCAGGTGGCTTGCTTTCCCATCACTGTTTAAGCAACGATCCAGCCCAGTTTCCATACCCGTCCCTGGAAATACAGGCAAAGCCATCGAGGCAGCCCCCTTGCTTTTCTCTCCTCTCCCCAGGGGCCTGGCCTGGGCTGTGCTCACTCGGCTGTCTGGTCAGCGGGCTGTGGCCTCCCTGGCACAGGCCTTTGGCACCTTCCTCAGGTTGCAGGCTGGGTGGAGGTCTTGGCAGTGAGCTTGTCGAGAGTCGAGAAGTCCTGAAAGCTGTCCAAGGCCCAATTAGAAAGTGACGCGGGGATGAAATTGTCCAGACCCATTTCGGGCAGCTGCTACCAGCAGCCACTGAAACCTTACCTGGGCCTGCTGGGGGCGTCAATAGGTTGGGAGGCCGGCTGCGAAGGGACTCTCTCTCATCAGATCCACCCTGAGCTACCTGCTAGCTGGCAGCTGTGCCTGACATTCGCTCCTTTTCACTACAGTGTTAAAAAGGCAAATGGAGTTGGTCGGAAGATCAGGCTCCGGGGCAGAAGGTGGAAGGCAGACAGACGTTCCCTGTGCCGGTTATGGTGGGGTAACCGGTCCACAGACACCTAGAGAAAAAAGGTCAGAGCAGGAGGCATCTTACTGTCAATTGCTCTGACCCTTGTTTTACAGATTGGGAAACCGAGGCCCAGATCTGGAAAGGGACTCACGCAGGGGCAGAGTCTGGACTGGAACCCAGGCTTCGTGGCTGCTCAGCCTTGTGTTTTTTTCTGTCACCGCCCACTGTCCCTCGCCAACTAGGCAAATCCAGGCTCCCCAGTAGACCAAGGGACCGAAGGGCCGTAAATCACCTGATGGAACAAGGGGTGCTCTTTCTCACAGAACAAAGGTGTGTCACGACCAACTGCGTCTCTCAGTGCCCAAGGATCCCCTCCTTTACCAACCACTTTTCCCCTAATGTGTAAGTCAGAATGGACTTTCTCAAAGAGGATTTTGTTCCTCCTGTTCATTTCCAGTGGCTGGAATTTCAGGTAAAGTGATTATCTATGCAAAATCACCGTCAAGGGGGTTGTGGGAACCTTTCGGGTCAGGGGGGCACCTCATGGGCTCCTGGTTTCAGGATGAGCTCTTCCAGGTTCTCAGGCCACTTCCCCCTCCTTGCTACCTGAATGTACATGTTTTCCAAAAGCTGTGTGTGTGTGTGTGTGTGTGTGTGTGTGTGTGAAACAAACATTTTTTAAAATTAGTTTCAGCTGTACAACACAGTGCAATAGTTACACTTTTTACCCCTCGAAGTGACAGCCCCCAATCCGCCGCCCCACTCCCCCGCCCCCCCCATATCATACATATCTATTACAAGTCCCTTGACTCCACTCCCACACTCTACTCCACGTTCTGACACCATCTCCAGTGGGGAGCAGTGAGGCAGGGCAGGTAGAGGAAAGGATCTGGGGATGGGGTCAGAGAGGGCATTTGAAATAGGGGCTTTGTGTGGTCGTCCGGCGAGGAGGGACAAGACAGTGTTATGATTGTGGTTGTCAATTCCCCTCACTCCTTGCCACTCTGCTGTGGCCCTTATCACACGCTGGCAGCAGCCTTCAGACCGATGGCCCCACTGCCGTCTCCCCACTTCCCCTTCCCCCCAAGCAGCCCTTTCCTGGGTTCCCCACTGCTTACATGATAAAATCTAATTTTTTTCACTGCCCCCTTACACTTTTCCTAGCCTTTTTGTTGCAATGGATCCCTCACCATTCTGCAAACCTTCTTCCAGCCTCTGTCTTCTGTGCTTTCCCTGCCTGCCTCTGCAACCCTGCCTCGTGCTGTCTGCTCCCTCCCTCCTTCTTCCAGCCACAGGGGCCTCCTTTCAGTCCTTGGATCCAGTAAGTACATGCTCACTTCTGCACCTGACGTCCTTCTACCCAAAGCCCTTCCCATCCAACCACCCACCTCCACCCCACCTTGTCCTGGGAAAACTTCCATCTCTCTCTTAGATCTTAACTTCCACGTCTGTTCCCTTAGCATCTGCCCCCTTTCCTCTCATCTGCACTTCTCTCTCCATGGAACCTAAAACAGAGCATTGAAATTGTCAGGAATTTTTCCTCCACATAATGAGGAACTGCTCAAGGGCAAGACTGTTCCTTATTCACTGTAGGCTGCCCAGTGCTTAGCATTTAGTAAGCACTTAAGAAAACATTTTTTTTTTAAGATTTTTATTGGGGAATTGGGGGATGGGAACAGCGCTGGGGAATTGGGGGGAGGGGAACAGACAAGTTGCTGTCATTTTGTTCTTCAGTCTAGTTGTGGAGGACATTGCTTCACTGGCCCAACTTGGCACCATCATTGCGCTCTTCCCAGGCGAGGCAGATCAGTTGCTGGCTTCTGGATGGCCGCTCACGGCGGCTGCTGGCCGCTCACGCTGGCTGCTGGCTACACACGGTAGCCCATGGCAACCCACTTGCCTGTTGCCGGCAACTCACCACAGCCCAGCTCCAGGTTGTGCTGTTGTTCAGCATCTTAGCTAGTAGAGGGCAGTGTCACTGGCCCTCATATGTGGGATCCGAACCGGGGCCCTCTGGCATCCCAAGCCAGTTCTTAACCAACGCGCCACTTGGCCGTCCCAAGAAAACATTTATTGAGTCAAAATAATCTGTCTTGCTGGCCAGAGAGCTCTTCAAAGGCAGGGCCGGCCTCTGCATCACCAGGATGTCCAGCACAGTAGTGGCCTCACAGACTGCCCACAAATGCTCAGTAAATTGAATTTCAGTGACACTGTTATTGGGGGAGTAATCAATAGTGTTTTCTGTCTCTAAACACCCCCTGCTTGCAAAAACTTCCAGGCTGTCTTGGTGAGCAACCATTCTTGGTTTTCAAAGGTGAAAAGCAATTTGCCACAAGCAGAGAATGACAAATACTCAGGATGGGAGAGGAAGAAGGGAGGGAAGCAATTATGGAAGGGGAGGGAGGGAGAGGCGCTGTCAACCCCATCTCCTGAATTTTCCTTCTGCAAGTGAGAGGGAAAACAAAGAAGGGTTATTTTCAGAAAATCCCATTTCCTAATCAAGAGACCAAGAAAATGCTTTGTGCTTCTTTCCCTGTGAGGTATCAGGGTCTATGGACGTGAAGCACTCCGATTACATTGGAGGTGCTGGCCAGGGGCGCAGGGACCTTGTGAGTCACCTGAGGGAGACTCCTACATGTTGCCACACATATTCAAATCTCCACCAACTCCAGGCTGTGGGCAACTAAAAATGAAATTCTCTCTTTTGGTCATTCAACCAAATTTGTTAAGCACCAGCCTGGTCCCTACTCTACTAGTATTTAAATTTTATTGGGAGGAGGCAGATTAAACACATATATATATACACACACACATACATAAACAAGAAAACAGCAGATAGTTCCCTGCAGAGAATACTGAGCAGTGATTTAGCGAGCATGGTCAGGGAAGGCTTCCTGGAGGAGGCAACTTTTGAGCAGAGGTCAGCCACAGAAGCTAGGAAAGCACCTTCCAGGACAATTGATCGATTGATTGATCGCACAGCAAGTGTGCAGTAGGAGCAAGCTTGAGTGGTCCAAGGTCTGAAGAGGAGAGAGGGAGAGGACCACATCAGGTGGGTCACAGAGGCAGCAGGTGTCAGATGATCTTTCCTCCTTAACCCTGCAATTCACGTGGAGCAGGGCTTGGTGGAAAGAGAATGGTGACTCAGGTGGTGGGGCTCTAGCTCTGGCTCTACCACTGATTTATGGCAGACCAGGCCTTGGGCAGGATGCTTTTCAACTCTTGGACTCCAGCTCCTCTTGGGAACTCTGTTTCACTTTTTCTGGGTGACATCTGACCACCCCTAGCCTTGCAAAGCCATGCCATTCCCATAGGCTGGGCTGCAGGGGTACAGATGAAAACAAGATAAAACATCAACTGCTCCATCGATATTAATTTGCCTGAAGAAAGCCAGCACCCTTCCATTAAGAGCTGCTCTTTCCTGGGGGTCTGCGCTGGGCCCTTTTAAGATGAAGGCTGCTCCTCAACTGTAGTGACTCTTAGTTGCTGGCTTTCCTCATGCCAACAGCTGGTCTACAGCTGGCCGGCGGCTGGCCTGGGTTCTGGGCTGATGGAGTGGCTGGATTGACAGGAAGCTCCGTGGCAGCCACAGGGATGCCAGCCTCAAGAATCACTGGCAGCCTCTTTAGAAACAGGCCACCACCCAACACCTTCCTCCCTCCTGACTCAGAGCGAATGGAGTGTCTATTTTGGCCGGTGAATGCCATGCACCACACTCGTGTGTGGTAACCGGGGGACCACCCAGCCCTGAACAATTGGCCCGCCACGTTTCAGGGTGGGTTATTTTCATGCGCGGACTTGTTTTTCCTGGCACTGGGGCGGCCACATGCTTCGTGGCAGTGAGGAACCTCTGTGGGCTCTATTTACACAGTGAGAGGAGAGAAATACACTTCTTTTGTGTGTAAACAGAAGGTTACATGGGAACAGAACTGTTTATAACCCATTAAACTGCCTGTCCTGATAGATGCCGGGGCCCCTCCTACATGTGCATAATATGTACAATATGTGCAGCGCTGCGGGCGGTACCAGCAACATGCTCTGGCCACACACTTCTGTTCTGAATAACCCTCTTTGGGGGTGCTAGCTAATTAATACCAGGGAGAAGCTCGCATCCTGTGGTGAGCATAGAATCCTGGAACCCCCGGGAAGAAGGGAGGATCCCCTAAAGTCCTTCTTAGCTCCTGATCCCCTTTATAAAAATCCCCTCCCACCACCATGTTCACCCAACATGAGCATAGACACCTCCAGTGATTAGTTACGAGTTCACCGCCCATGAGACGTCTATTCTTTGTGCGATAGCTCAGCTTTCAGAAAGTTCTGTCTTAGAGTAGCCAAGATCTGCCTTCGAAATGTTCACTGTAGGGCCCTTTGGGGTCCCAGAAGCTCCCGCCTCTTGCACTGTTGGAGGACAGGTCTTCTGATCTGGGTTGAGCTGCTTGAGTCCCTTCAGTTGTCTCTCCTATGACCCAGTTTTGACTCCCTTCATTGACTATCCAAGCTCCATTACTTTCCCGAAAATGTGACTTGCAGGTGCACACTGAATAGCCGGAGAAAGGTTGCAGGAGGGCCCTTGGGGCCCTCCAAGAGGCAGGCTAGCCACTCCAACAAGTGAGAAACGGAGGTGGGCTCTAGGACCCCTGCAATCACATGCTGGGGTTCCATTTGGGCACACTCTGCCCATCCTGCCCTCAGCCACAAATGCCCGCTCTGTCAGCCAAGGGGCCTAGAATGGCTGCTACTCGGGCCGCAGGGTAGATGGCTGAGGAGAGCTCACGCTGCCGGCAAGCAACCCACCCTCTTCCTGTATTTCCCCTTCATTTTCTTCTCATGTGGAAAATGGAAGTACTAAACCAGGCCAATAAAATTTTAATAACAACATGGAGCCCTCATGTGAGTATTGTGCCTTAGGCACGTTCACAGGCATCTTATACTCACTCTAAGGCTTTGAGCAACCAGAGAACTGGGTATGGCAGGAGTTACTGCCCCATGATACAGCTAAGGAAACTGGAGCCCAATGGGTGAAATGACATGACAATGGTCCCACTATGTTGCCATCTAGGTGAGGAGATGGCAACACTACGAGGAATGAGAACCCACAGTTTCTGAGCCTAACTCAGGTGGCTTTCCTATGCTCTGGAACAGCTCAGCCTCTCAGGGGAGAAAAGACATGCTCATAATGAAACAACCGGACGTGAATCCTGTGTGTTTTCGGGCACAGAGGGTCACGGCCCTGAGGCCTCAGGTCATGCCCTCCTCCCCTCCGTGCAGCAGCGTTCGGTTCAGGAAGCAGTGGCCGAGGGAAAGGGCTGAGTGTTGTGGTCCCTCCTAATGCAATGCTTTGGCCCAGAGACCAGAGTCAGGGTGTGCCCGGCCAGCCAGGGCCTGGGGTGGGTCGACCGAGGGTGGCAGCGGGTGCCTGCGCTGCCACTTTCCTCAATGCCCGGAAGCCTGTGGGCACGAGGACTGGCTGCTTTCCCAGAAAACACAGTTCATTGCCTGCATGTCCTGTTCTTGAGCCCAGGCCAAGCGCTGTCCCGTGGCAGGATCCGGGCAGCCTGCAGTGTGAGCCATCCTCCTCCTTGAGCCCAGGGCGGAGAGCCAGCTCCCAGATCTGGGAGAGCCTCACTGTAGGATGGGGATCCTGGGCCCACCTCTCCTGCCCTGCTCTGTAGGAAAGGTGCCAGTGGCAGCTGAGTCTGCAAGCCAGGCCCCCATCCCCAGAAACTGGGAATCCCAAGGGTTGCTTCTGGCGGTATTCACAGAGCAGGAGGCCAGCCTCTGGAGAGCGCAAAGGAAGCACTTAGTTTTCAGGGAAGGAGACAGGGCAAGGGTCACCTCCCTCTCCTTGATGAGTAATGGCTCCAAAATGGCCCTTCTACAACCTGTCTCTGCCAGGGCAGGGGGTAGGGAGCAGAGTCACTCCCCGCTGCCCCCTTCCCTCATTATTTGAACTGCCTGGGCTCAGCACAGTTTGTGTGTTGTCAAGGTAACTCTGGAGGAGACTTTCTGAGCTCTAAATCTGACCACTGTGAGCAGAAGCCTTGTTCTTTTGGAGGACAGTGAGATAGGCCTGCTGGCAGGAGGAAAGACTAACCCTGAGATGGGTGGGGTTTGAAAAGCAGGATGAACTTGCAGGAAAGGGGTGAGTTTAAACAGGTGCTGGACACTGAGCTTCCTGTGACTGAGGGGCAAAGAAAAGAAGCAGTCTTGCCTTCAAGATGACGTGATGTTTGTGTACAGGGTGGGGGTGCAGGGGGTAGACAGTGGACAAGGAGGTGGCCATTGCTCCCTCTTTGCCAAGTTTGAGGGCAGTGCACTGAAAAAAAACCTATGGGAAGGAGAATGAAAAGACCTGGTTTTGAGTCCTAGCTCTGCCATAGACTAATTGCCGGAGGCTGACTCAATGTTGTCATCTGTGAAATGGGGTGTTAAAAATGTACCGCCTGAAAAATCACCACATTGTGGGAACTGGATGTAAAAAGGCTGTTTCAATGGTGATGTGCTGTAGAGTGGGACTGATATTCCCATCACTTAACAGGCCTGGTGAGGGTGCCCTACCTTTCCCGGTTGTGGGGAGGAGGACAGCCAAATGGGATCTGGACTCATTCCTTCCCCACTAGGAGGAGCACTTGGCACTTCCAGGGACAGGATTCTCCGCTGGGCGGTAGCAGTCAGCCCTGCTCCTCCCAACTCCCTCCTACCCCACCCTCAGCCCCACCGCAGGCTTCCCTTGGGGCAAACATCCGAGCAGGACCTTCCGTCTCCCTCTGCCCACACCCTCCTGTCTCCCCACCCCCGTCACTCCCCCGCCCGCCTGCATTGGCAGGCTTTCACAGACAGAGGAGGAGGCCTGGTTGCCAGGAAGGGTGGGGCTGCCAGGCACGGCCCAGCCACAGTGTGACCCCACCAGTCCCGGAAACTCTCCAAACCTTGGACCTCAGCGGACATCCGGCAACTCAGAGGGGTGGCAGCAGGGCCTGTCTGTCAGGGGGACTGAGGGCGTGTGGGATGCCTCTGAGGTCAAGTTGTTCGAGACTTCTGTGGTATACTCGGTGTTAACAGAGGTAGTGGGGCAGCCTTCAAAAATACCTTCACCCCTGGATGCTACCATAGGGCGGTGCACGTATTCTAGATTTACTAATTTTTAAAAAACAATAATAGTCAACACTTGTTGAAGAGTGTTCACTGTGTGCCGGGTACTTGCTAAGCTTGTTGCCTACCGTGAATCCTTCAACAGCTCAAAGCAAGATGATAGTTATGCCCGTTTTATAAATGAGGAAAGTAAGCTCAGGGGCAAGAGTCACTAGCCCAAGGTCACATAAATACTAATTGCTGGAATCTGGATTCAAACTCAGGCAGGTCTGGCTGATTGCAGACCCGATTCTTAACTTTCCTGGAAGGCAGGAACCCTAGTTCACTCATCTCTGCAAAATGCCTAGTATACCTGGCAGGTGCCAATAAAGATACACTGAGTCGGGGGGGACCTGATGCATTTTGGGGGGGGGCTCTGATTCTCTCCCATTATAGACTGATGAAACGACATAAAATATGTAAAAGCACTTAGCTCAGCGAGCGTGTAGTAGGTCCACATCAATCTGAAGCTGAGGCCCCGCTTTCCTCCTTCCTCCATAATGTATCTGTGCTCATGAATAATGTTTTCAGAGAACACAGCCTGCCCTTGGGTCCCTGCCCAGGCAAGGCTGTTGAGAGTGAGGGGCCCTGGGGGGGGAGATTGGAGAGGAAGAGGAAGAGTCTGTGACTCTCTTCTCTGTGAGTGCCAGATGCCGCAGGTTTGGGAGTGGGGAAGACAGACACCTGTTTTCTTTGCTTATGTCGCTGAGGGAGCCCTCCTCTTCCACCTGGATGGAGGCGGCGTGGACTTGGAAGCCTGGCCTGCTCAGAGCTCTGAGAGGCTGAGTCACGCTGTCTGGCCCACGTGTGTGAGAAGCACTGGCTGTGTCATAGCACTGAAGGATTCCAGGGCTGGTGGGGCCCTGTGAGAAGGAAAGGGGCCTAGGGCAGGACGGCTGGGCTGACTCCAGGTCCTCTGGTTCCTATGCAGAGTCACAGGTGCGCTTGGCCGGCTTCCTCATTCCCAGGCCACCACAGACCTGGAAGCCTCCTGCCTGCCTCCCTCTTTGACTTTCCTGAGGGCGGTCAAGATAGAACTGTCCCATATTTCCATCTGGTTAACCTTCTCTGGGCTGGGCCTCAACAGACCCACATTGGCATGAAATCAGTCAGAGTCCGGTAGAAAATACAACTCATTCCAGAAACCTTAGTGGAGGGAACCTAGTTATAAAGGCATTGGAAGAGATGGAACGGCAGACTTGGGTGAAAGGTGACATTGAGAGTAGCAGCCACAGGAAAATGGCACCATTCCTGGACTGAAAGGTCAAAGAGAAGAGGTGGTGTTTGCAGAATGTGAGGAGAGCTGGAACCCTGGCAGAGGCTCACTGGCAGGAATAGGGACCTCAGAGGTGATCCTCCAGATAAAGGAAAGGCGAGGAGAAAGACTGATTT
Source organism: Hipposideros armiger (assembly GCF_001890085.2). Taxonomy (NCBI): domain Eukaryota; kingdom Metazoa; phylum Chordata; class Mammalia; order Chiroptera; family Hipposideridae; genus Hipposideros; species Hipposideros armiger. The sequence goes on along the minus strand of NW_017731358.1, from coordinate 767,504 downwards.
CTACACTTCTCCTCCCCCCCCAGCTCCTGGCTGGTTGATCAACCAGGCCAAATGTAGCCAGCAGGCATCAGCCTCCTGTGAGAGAGAGCAGAGCAGGGGAGGGGAGGGCATGGATATGAGCAAATGACCCACCTAATCTCGAAGTCAAACCTTTGGAAAAGACAACAGCCTTCCAATATGGTGATCTGTAATGTAAACTTGCTTCTGGAAATAGTCCCAGATCCTCTGTTGATTACTGTAATGCCCAAGCCTTCTCCTGCTGGGAGGATCTTTTAATTTTATGTTTTTTTTTAAGGAAGATCTGTTTTCTGTGCATTTTTCAAAGGATACGGGAACTGCTGGAGCTTTTAATGAAGCACCAGAGTTCATGATAGACCATAATATCAGTTGTCAGGGGCAGAACGATGTATGGCAGACAATAAGACAGACTAACACACACATGAAGAGGATACTGGACCCAGGATCAGGAGCCCTGAGGATAAGTCTCAGCTCAGACAAGTCATTTACCATCTTTGAGCCTCAGGCTTCACATGTTTCCAATGGGGACTCTATGTTTTCCAGGGTCCTGTAGAAGTGACTGACAAAATCTATGTAAGGGGGTGTGTAGACTCTAGAGCACTCAGATAGAAAGGCTTGTGCCTGTGAGCACACACCTTGACAGGAGAATTGCTCGGTCTTGTTTTGGAGTTGATGTTTCCCTTTGGAGTGGGCACCTACAATCCTTGTCTTATAACCATAGAGTCAAAGATAACTGGATTCCAGACAGCCGGTCCAAACTCTCTTTTGAAGGAGGAATCTATTCTCCAAAGTTCTCACATATGATCCTTTCCATCCTCTGTTATTTGCCTCCTCCCTTCCTCCCTCCCTCCCACAAATATTTGGAGCACTTACTCTTTGTAGACACTTGCTGGTTGCTGGTCCTGTGAGAGTAATGGAGTCAGAACTTACTGTCTGACACTTAAAGTCTCTGCAAACAATTTCTATTGAATACCTCTTGTAACAGGATGCTCACAACCTAGGGGACAGCCTATTTTATGGCTAAGTTTTTCCTTGTTTAAACTGAATTCTGCCTCTATATAATGCGTGTTCTGACCTCTGGAGCAATATAGAACAAATCTAACCCCATTTCCTATGTCACCGCCCTTGAATGTGGGAAAATAAACGAGGTATGCTCAGGAAACATTCTTGTTCTCCAGTTTTCACTCATGAAAGGGAAGCTGATTCTCTGTGAAGTTAAATTCCTCAAGGCCATGAGGTCAGAGCCAGGGTGGGCTGTGCTCTGGGGTGCTTAGGCCATGTTCCCAGTCCTCCTGGGACAGAGGGAAGCTGTGTGTGGGAGACTCACCAAAGGATGCAGGGTGACGGCTTGCAGATGGCAAGGGAGTTGGACCTGAGTGAAGCAAGGGGGTCTGTCAGTCTGGAGTGGGGTGTATGTGAGGCATGTTTGGCCATCTGCCCAGGACAAGCCTGAGCTCCTGCGTTTCTGGTCTGATTCACAGCTTCCTCTCTCCCCAAAGGAATCCCCTTTATAGCTCTCGAGGCCTGACCCCAGTGTCCCTGTGAATGTCGCCTGACAGCTGCATGGAGTGCAGTTCGGCTCCTGCTCTGGGTGCCAGCTGGACGTGCTTGGCGGCCTGGGCCCTGGGAGCCACCTCTTGGGATGTCAGAGGAGAGCTGAAGCCGCCCTTCCGTCAGCAGGAAGCCCAGCCACAAACACTTGGACAGGAAGCCCGGGTGCTGGCCAGCTGAGCGAGCTCTGGTTTCTCCTGCGTCTGAGGGTTTGGCCCAGGGTGGAGGAAGGCGAGCCAGGTGCGGCAGCGGCACTGACAAGGCTGGCGGTCGGCTCCCCCTTGGGCTGGGGATGTGGGTTCAAGGGTGTGAGCGGAAAAGCATCATCAAGGCTGGGCCAGAAGAGGTGCTTCCTGGAGGAAGGTCGAGGGAGCAGGGAACACAGCGTCTAGCAGAGCTGGGCCAGCTGGCTGAGGATGTGCTAAGACCCCATTGTGATGGGTCCAGACAAAATGTATTCCCTTGGGTCCAGACCTCCAGCATAAACCCAGACCAGCTCCAGCCTTCAGGCTGCCTCCACCTCCGGGAAAACATGCTACAGTCTCTGGGGGCGGGACGTCCACACATTCCCAGCTTGACAAATGACTTCTCTCAGGGGAGGGCTCTTTCGTAACCTACCAAGCTGCATCATGAGTGAATTAATAAAAAATAGAGTGTGCTTAGCAGGGGACAAAGGCAAATTTGCATTCAGGGCTGACATTTTTGCTTGTAAGTGCTCTGCGTGATTATCCTCAAGGCAGTCTATAAGTGCATACAACTGCCCAAAGGGCCCCCAGGATTTACAGAGCACTTGCATTTTTTACAAGTCACTTAGGTATTTTCTCCCCCCCCCCCACATTTGTTTCTTACAACCTGATAGGCCAGTAAGAGATGGCTGATGTCTGGGGACCAGGAGGTAAGTAAGTTAGTTCAAAGTCACATAGCTCAGCAATGGCATAACCAGGGCCACTGTCATAATTTCTGCTGCTCTGGAAAGAGAACTTGGATGGTCACTTTCCAAGTGCCTGGACACCTCTTACCTCATCCTGGACTGTAGGCGTTCAGTCACAGGCACACCCGGGGACGTGCTCTGGGCTGGAGCCTGCTGCAAATATCCCATTGCTCCTTCATAGCCCATTCTGAAAACCTCTTCCTGGGGAATCCTGCCTATGGCTTTGTCTTTGTCCTTGGCATTCCCGCAGCTCCTTATTTGGGCCATTTTAATCATCTAGATTTTCTCATAGTCTGTGGCCTCTATGGTTCTGACTCTAGACTAGAGGTCAGCAACTTTTTCTGTAAAGAGCTAGATTATAAACATTTTAAGCTTTGTGGGCCATTTGGTCTTTGTTGCAACTGTTCGATGTTGCCTTGTGGTGCAAAAGCAGCCATAGACATCATGTACACAAATGGGCATGGCTGTGTCCCAATAAAACTTTATTCACACACACACACACACACACACACACACACACACACAGTGGGTTAGATTTGGTGCTCAGGCTGTGGTTTGCTGACCTCTGCTTTAGAATTCCTTGAAGACGAAGACTTATTCTTTTTTTTAGATTTTTATTGGGGAATTGGGGGAAGGGGAACAGACGAGCTGCTATTCCCCTGCTCCTCAGTCCAGTTGTGGAGGACGTCGCCTCACCGGCCCAAGTTGGCACCATCATTGCACTCTTCCCGGGTGAGGCAGATCAGTCGCTGGCTTCTGGACGGCCGCTCACCGCGGCTGCTGGCCGCTCACACTGGCTGCTGGCCATACACGGTAGCTTATGGCAACCCACTGCAGCAGGGGCCGCAGCCCATGCCGTCGCCGGCAACTCATGGCAGCCCAGCTCCAGGTAGAGCTGCCGGTCAGCATCTCAGCTGCAGAGGGCAGCGTCACTGGCCCTCATATGTGGGATCTGAACCGGGGCCCCGTGGCGTCCCAAGCCAGCTCTTAACCAGCGCGCCACTCGGCCGGCCCAACTTATTTGTTCTTATACAATCACAAACTCCCTGCTCCCAGCACCTATGTTGCATTGACTATGATTATACTGTGTGTATAATAGGAGTTCATTGTTAAGTCAATGGATGAATACATGAATGAATGAGTTTGCAAATGAAACCATTATAGAACTGGTTAGGCTTCAATTCTGATGCTCACCTGGCAGTAATACGACATGGTTGGGTATAATTGCATTGAGGGGAATTTTAGGCCTGGTTTAAACACTGATTCTACTACTTTCTAGCTGTGAAAACTTGGGCATGTAACTTACTCTTTCTCAGCTTGCCCATATGAGATGCAGGGTGATACTTACCTCAGAGGGTCGTTGTGGGACAAAGAGAGAATGTATGGAAAGCTTGGGGCCCAGTGCTGAGCACACAGCAAGTGCTGAAGAAATGGTGGCAGATGCTACCTGGAAGGAAGTAGTGTTGCTGCTGACAGCCACTTCATGCTCGGGGGCACGTTCCAGACGGGGTCTCAGCATCCTCTTACCCTCTGACACATAGAGAGGATACTGTGAGAATAAATGGAAATATATTCCTTAGCCTAGAAAAAGTAGAGTCATGTAAACACAGGCAATTTTGCAGAAGTGTCCCCATGTGGCTTTCTTATAGGCATCCCAAACTCACCGTCCAACACAGACATATGTTTGTTAGCTGGAGGTAGAGACATCCTCATCTCTATCCTCTACCTCCTAAGCTGCTCTTTTGTCTCCATCACCCCAGATCCCAAGCCAGAGATCTGAAGGTCATCTGCATCAGGCTTGCTTCCTCCTACCCTAAGACCAGTGGCCACCAAAGCAGCCACCATTCCCTCTTCTTAGTTCTCCTGCCTGGTCAGGATGTCAGCTCAGCTACTTCAGTAGCTGATCTCAGTGGCTCTCTACTGCATCTATTTCACCATTTTGCTATTAACTTTATGTTTTAAAATACAAATCTGACCCTATCCTGCTCAGATTCTAAAATCTTCAATGACTCACCACTTATAACAGGCCAATGTCCGGTTCCTTAATCAGAACTCTTCTCCACTGGTCTCTGATGGTCTTTCCAGCCTCATCCCCTGGCATTCTTTGCCTGTCACCTGTTCTAACCTCACAGATGGGCCTCACTACATGCATTCCCACCTCTTGTGTTCTTTATGTTAAACTCCTCCCTTCTCCTCATGCCCCAAAATTCCAAACCTCTCTAAGATATCACAAATCAATCCTTAAATAGTTTCCTGTGGGCCTGGAGTTTTTAAAAAAGGTATTTCACTCATTTCCAGTTTAGAACTTAGCTCTGGGAAAATCTGTATTAATAGTACACTAGAAAACTTTTTTTTCCACTAAAAAGGAATTTATATATCAGATGCTTTCTGTAAAGAAGCTTCTCTGGTATAGCAGAAATATCCAGGCATGAGCTTATGGATCAACTGATCAACAGCAAACATGAGACTTCCGGTTCACAAGAATAAGGATGTGGCCAGTAAGATGCCGTTTGATTAAATTGCTCTTCCAGAATTCCTCTTGTGTCACAGAACAGAGGGCTCCTTTGGGTAGCAGGAGCTTTTAGTTGGACCTGTCATGTGTGACCACTCATGAACCCAACATGGCAGGCAGCTGAGACTTGGCCTCCTGCAACTTCAAAGGCTAGTGAGTTTGGAATGAAGAATGAAGCCTCCAGGCTGTGGGAATTGGAAGGGTGAAAAATCACATGAGGTTCTCTTTGCCCTCTTGCTGGTGGGTCATAGTAACTCTTCTTGTCCTGGGAAAGAGCCTCTAGTGCAAACACCTAGGGCCAATCCATATTGGTCCTCTCTGTTTGCTCCTCTCCCCTCTACCCCCAACCCAGTCCCTAGTCTCACCTGCTGTCCATTAGGGGCTTATCAAAATCCTCCTGGGCTCTCTTGCTCCTCCGAGACTAAGGAACCAAGAATAGTGCCCCACTCGGTGTTGTTGGAACTTTCACCGTCACCTGTTTGCCTATCAGAGTTAAGTAGTCTGACGTCCTTTTCAAGCGTACCAAGATTTTTTTTTTTTTTTAGGGAGTTATGTATAAAGACATAATTCTCAGACATCAGCAGGACTGAAAACTTGGGCAAACGCAATGAAATATTTTTCTTAAAAATAAGAAAAATACATTTGCTTTTGCTTAAAATCTGCTATTACTAATCTCTCTGATGTAAGATTCCTGTTTGGTTTAGAAGCAGTGAAGTGTAATGGACAGAGAATGAAATGGAAAATTTCCCCTTAATTAGGAAGGGAAATTAGCTCATCGCTATCTTATAAGGTACTTCTTGATGCTAACTCAACTATACCCTAGGGCTGTTAGGAAAAACATTGCTGGGTTTAATTTTTATAGTGTTTTGAATTGTTAGAAGAAAGTACTGATAGAAGCATATTTTGGTTTTAGAAACTTGAACTATTGAAACTTCAACTTATTAAATAAACAAACAGATGGATTTTGGCATGGTGAAAAAATACACAATATTGGAAATATGAGTATCACAATGCATTTAAAATGTGATTAGATTTACTGAGATTTTAAAAAAAGATTTTTATTAAAAATATAGTGAACATACAATATTATATTAGTTTAAGGGGGTACACCATAGTTATTCAACATTTACATACCTAATGAAGTGATGAAATCCAGCAACAATTTGACACAGTAAAATGCTATCACAATATTATTGACTATATTCCCCATGCTATATATTACATCTCCATGACTTATTTTTTTATACCTGGAAATTTGAACCTCTTATTCCCCTTCACCTTTCCCCCCTTTTTTAATTTTTCAATTACAGTTGGCATTCAATATTATTATTATTATTATTATTATTTTAAAGTCAGTCTTTTTTTTTTAATTTTTTAATTTTTTAAAGATTTTTATTGGGGAATTGGGGGAAGGGGAACAGACAAGTTGCTATCGTTTTGTTCTTCAGTCTAGTTGTGGAGGACGTTGCTTCACTGGCCCAAGTTGGCACCATCATTGCACTCTTCCTGGGCGAGGTAGATCAGTCGCCAGCTTCTGGACGGCCCCTCACACTGGTTGCTGGCCACTCACTGCTGGCTGCCGGCTACACACGGTAGCCCATGGCAACCCACCTGCCATCGCTGGTGACTCATGGCAGCCCAGCTCCAGGTCGAGCTGTTGTTCAGCATCTTAGCTGTGGAGGGCAGTGTCACTGGCCCTCATATGTAGGATCCGAACCAGGGCCCTCTGGCATCACAACCCAGCTCTTAACCAACGCGCCACTCAGCTGGCCCTCAATATTATTTTATATTAGTTTGAAGTGCACAGCATAGTGGTTAGACATTTATATAATTTAAGAAGTGATCCCCCTGATTAGTCTAGTATCTACCTAGCATTATACATAGTTATTACTATATCATTGACTATATTCCCTATGCTTTACTTTACATCCCCATGGCTATTTTGTAACTACTAATTTGTATTTCTTAATCCTTTCATCTTTCTCACCCTGCCCCTCAACCCACTCCCTTCTATCACCCCCAACAAATCTAGTACCCCTCTGACACCATACATAGTTATTACAATATTATTGACTATATTCCTTATATATCCCATGACTACTTTGTAACAACCAAATTTCTACTTCTTAATCCTTTCCCCTTTTTTCACCCACATCCCCAACCCCCTCCCATCTGGCAACCATAAAGATGTTTTCTGTATCTATGAGTTTGTTTCTGTTTTGTTTGTAAGTTTTGTTTTTTTAGATTTCACAAATAAGTGAAATCACATTGCATCTGTCTTTCTCTGTCTGACACTCCACTCAGCACAATACCCTCCAGGTCCATCCATGCCGCTGCAGATGGAAAGAACCCATTCCCTTCCCTGGCTGAGCAATATTCCTCTCTCTCTCTCCCTCTCTCTCTCTCTCTCTCTCTCTCTCTATATATATATATATATATATATATATATATATATATATATATATATATATATCACCTCCTTTTTATCCATTCTTTCATTGATGGTCACCCAGGCTGCCTCCACATCTTGGCCATTGTAAACAATGCTGCAATAAACATATGGATGCACATGTCCCCTCAAAGTAGCATTTTGGATTTCTTTGGATAAATACCCTGAAGTAGGTATTACTGGGTCTTTCTTTGTCTCTTCTTATAGCTTTTGTTTTAAAGTCTGTTTTGTCTGGTATAAGTATTGCTACTCCAGCTTTTTGTTTGTTTCTATGTTCATGAAATCTCTTTTTCCACCCCTTTATTTTCTGTCTGTGAGCGCCTGTCAATCTGAAGTAATTCACTTGTAGGCAGCATATTTAAGGGTTTTGCTTTCTTATCTATTCAGCCCTCCTATGTCTTTTTTTTTTTTTTTTTAGCTGAGCCATCCTGCCACCTGTTGGCAGCTCAGTGGCAGCTCAGCTCGGGCCAGGCATTGAACCCTCTTATGTCTTTTGATTGCAGCATTTAATCCATTTACATTGAAAGTAATTGTTGATAGATATGTAGCTATTGCCATTTTATTATTCCTAATTTTGATTGTGTGTGTGTGTGTGTGTGTGTGTGTGTGTGTGTGTGTCTGTGTGTGTCTTAAAAAAGTCCCTCTAACATTCCTTGTAATACTAGTTCGGTGGTAGTGATGAATTCCTTTAGCTTTTTCTTGTCTGGGAAGCTCTTAACCTGTCCTTCGATTTTAAATGACAGCCTCGCTGGGTAGAGTAATCTTGGTTGTCAGTCTTTGCTTTTCATCACATAGAATATTTCCTGCCAACTCCTTCTGGCCTGCAAAGTTTCTGTTGAGAAATCAGCTGACAGTCTATGGGAGCTCCCTTATAAGTTACTAGTTGTCTTTCTCTTGCTACTTTTAGTATTCTCTCTTTGTCTTTAAACTTTGCCGCTTTAATTACAGTGTGTCTTGATGTGGGCCTGTTTGGGTTCATCCTGTTAGGACTCTCTGCATTTCCTGGAGTTACATGTCAATTTTCCAGGTTAAGAAAGTTTTCAGTCATTGTTATCTTCAAATAGGTTCTCAATCCTTTGCTTTCCCTCTTCTCCTTCTGGTACCCCTGTGATGCAAATGTTGTTTTGTTTGATGTTGTCCAAGAGGTCTCTTAAACTAGCCTCTTTTTTTTAGGTTTTCTTTCTTTCTTTTTTTTTTTTCCTGTTCTGATTGGGTGTTTTCTGCTACCTTGTCTTCCAAATTACTGATTTGATCTCCTGCTTCATCTAGTCTGCTGGTGGTTCCTTCTAGTGCATTCTTTATTTCAGTTATTGTATTCTTCACTTCTGACTGATTTTATTTTGGTGTGGTTTCTATATACTTTTTTTTATGCTTGCTGTCTCTTTGTTGAAGTTCTTTGAGCATCCTTCTAACCATTGTTTTGAACTCTGTCTTTGGTAGGTTGCTTGCCTCCATTTCATTTAGTTCTTTTTCTGAAGTTTTCTCCTGTTCTTTCATTTGGGATGCATTTCTTTGTTTCCTCATTTTGGCTGCCTCTCTGTGTTTGTTTCTATATATTAGGTAGATCTGCTGTGTCTCCCAGTCTTGGCTGGGTCTTATGTAGTAGGTGACCTGTGCAGTCCTGGCACAGTCTCCCTGGTCACCTGCTCTGGGTGCTCCAGGAGTGTTCCTTGTGTGGGTTCTGTGTGCCCTCCTGTTATAATTGAGCCTTGATTGCTATTGGTATGTCAGTGGGTGGATTGACCCTCAGGCTGACTGGCTGTGGGGTTTGGCCATGTCCACAGCTTATGGGCTGCTGTATGGGAGTCTTGCCCCCCTGGGTGGAATTTGCCCCAGTGGGCTGTGGTGTCTGTGAAGACTGCCCTTTGTATGTGCCACTTGTGGGGCTAATTGAGCAGTGCCCTGCTGCGGTCTGAAACCAACCTCCAAGTATGTTGGTTCTGGGGCCTTTTGTGGGGGGCTCCAGTGCAGGCCCAGGTCAGTCACTGCTTGTGACTGGCCAGGGGCTACCTGGTAGGAGCTACAAAGTGATCCACAGTTGTTCACTGCCTGTGCTATACCTGGAGGTGCACTGGAGAGGCAACGCTACAAACCGAGTATGGCTGTCACCAGTACCATACTGGGTAACTCTGCAAAAAGCCAATACATGCAGAGGCCTGCTGCCACCTGCCAGCTCCCTTAAGTTTCAGCTGCCAATAGAGCCTCATGCGGTACACAAGTTGGGTGAGATGGGGTCTCAGGGAGTCACTGGAATGGGAAGACTTATGTCAACGAGTTAATATAGACTATGGTTTTGTGTCATTGCTGAGCCTGGTGTGACTCAGCAAAAGTCGCAGAGCACACTGAGGCCAGTTGCCACCCACCTGGGGCCTGTGAACTCAGTTTCCCAGGAAAGAGTGCAATGTGGGAGGGGCTGGCTGCTTGAGGATAAAGTGCCTCTGGCTGGGTTTGAGTTGAGGTGAGTGAAGTCCCAGCTGAGTCAGCAGGGCAGAGCAGCAGAGCTCACCAGACCAATCAGATACAGATTTTGCTGTAAGCGTAGGGGGCAGGCTCAAGATGTTAAAGATGGCAGCCGCCTGCCCGGCCGCACAGGAGAAAGAGCTCTCACTGGAAAATGCCGACTGTCTTCTGGTCCTCCCTCTGAAGCCACACACTTTAGTCTGTCCCCTGTATGTCTCCAAGGTTCCCTGAGTCTCTGTCCCTTCACTGGAGCCCAAGGTACCTGTGAGCAAGTGAGGCTGTGCGCTGGCCATTTGAGAGAACATCTGGGTTTCCTGCATCCTTCCATGCCACCCAAACAGTCGTAATCCTCACTATTTGACATAGCCAGATGTTGTGGGGCGTCCCTCTTCCCGACACCAGTACTGCAGGCCGTGGGGGTGACACCTGGTGTGGGGGACAGGAGTCTTTTGCTTCTGGGGGGCGGGGCGGGTGAACCTCTGCGGCCAAGATAGCTTTCCTGATTCTCAACTGCAATAGAGGAGCCTGGGACCCTGTCTGCATCTCTGCCCCTCCTACCATACTTGCGTGGCTTCTTTATATTTTTAGTTATAGTATTTCTGTTCAAGTAGACTTCAGATGGTTCTCCAGCTTGACTGTTCTATAATTTAGTCATAATTTTAATATGTTTATGGAAGGATGCAGGTACAGTGTTTATCTATTCTGCCATCTTGGATCTCCCTTCTAGATTTACTGAGCTTAGCTGAACATTTCAAGTAAATGTTCTATGGTATAAAGCATGTATAGGGCTTTTCAGTATTGTATTTATTGGGATTAGGTTTGGGTTTAAACAAGGTAGAAGTTTGTTTCTCTCTTGTGTGAAAGTCCAGGTGGGTAGTCTGGGGCTGATATCACCTCCGTAGTATCAGAGACCCAGACTTATTTATTTATTCATTTATTTAATCAGCAAATATTTATTTAGCACCAATTAGGCACTGACATTACAGAAGTGAGGGGGAAAAAATAGACAAAATCCTTGGTATTATGGAGTTTACATTTTGTTGATCCACTGTGCACTGCCTTGACTTCGTGGTCTGAGATGGCAACATCACTACCTTCTAGGTAGCAGGATGGAGGAAAGAATGAAGAAGGAAAAGGCAAAGAGTTCATTAGGTAATCTCTTAAGAAAGGTTCTTGGAAGTCACAAGGCTCTTTTTCCTACATTCTGTGCAATGATTAGTTTCATGGTCCCACCTAGATGCAAGGAAAACTGGAGAATGTAGTCTTTATTCCAGGGGTCCACCTGGTGCCTAGCTGAAAGTCTATTATCAAGGAAGAAGGAAGATAAATAATGGAGAGGGGCAGGGGACTACCAGTATCTTCCACAAATAAAACCTGTAATTTAAAAACAAATGCATTTTATTTAATTCAATATACCCAAGATATTATTATTTCAACATGTAACCAACATTAATCATTGTGAGAATGTATTAAAAACTCAGGAACTGAGTGCATCACAGCTGGGATGGACCTCACACCATCCACTCAAATAGAGAACCAGGGAGGAAAATGATTTGCCCAAGGAGCAACCAGTTTTCACAGGGTACCATCTATCTGTGGTTCTCTTACCCATTGGGGCCTTGCTTGCAAACAACAAAAGCTGGTTCTTGCCCATGGTGCCACCATCCCAGGATACTTCCTGGCTTTCCTGGGACCTTGACTGCTGCCGCCATCATAGATAAGTGCTGACAATCTTTGTCTTTGTGCTTCGCCGTCGGGTTCAAAAGCTCAGGCACGAGTCTGAGGTGTGGAATGTGAATGTGGCTCTCCTTTGGCTTCTCTAAGGGGAGGCAGGACCCTAGCTCTCACCCATTTGGGGATTCTTCTAAATTAGAAAGACTGTTTGCATACTGGGTAGTCAAAAAACAACAGGTGCCCACGACAGTTATAAATATAGTGTTCTCAAATGAGAAAAAAACCAAAACTCTGTCCCACCAAATACTACCAGTGCTGGGCAGTGACTCAGGCAGCAGATAGGTACTTAAAAATAACTGAGAACCTTTGTGCTCCATTCTGACTCTCTCAGAAAGACAGAAGCCACTTGAGTGGGAGACCAGGGTCCAATGGAGGATGAGCCCATAAAACGCCAAGAAGCTAGGTTACATGAGGAACAGTGGAAATCACAGGGACCCCGTTTAACTCTAAGAAGAGCCACACTCTGGGGAACAAGGAGAGTGTGCTCCCTGTCTTCAACCATTGGAAGAACTGTCACCCCGGAGAGGTAGTCCAGAGGGCATGGCTAGTATTGAGAAATGGGAAAATATAAGGAGGTAGATTTCAGCATGGTGTGAAGATGTTTCTAGCAACCAGAAATACCCACCAAGTAACTAGAGTGAGTCAGAAGGTGGGGACTCTCCACCCCTGGAAGTCTTCAAGCTGGGACATAGGTGGACAGCCCGTTAGCATCTAAGGTTGCGCTGAACGATACAGTAGCCACTAGCTACATCTGACTTTTGAGCACATGTTGAAATGATAATCTTTTTGATGAATTGGCCCAGTCCAGAAGGCTGCACCATACTCTGAGGGGTGGATGAGCTGGTTCCCACAGGCATATGTTCTTCTCCCGAACTTTCCAGTCAGGCAACTCATCTTCTCCTGGGGAGAAGGGCAGTTGGAAATTAAGTGTTTCTTCCAAAGCTAACAGTACAAGGAATTGTGTGGCAGAAGGACGGGGAGTTTGGTTTGCCCAGGCTTAAACCTCCAGAAGTTGCCAGTGTCCAGCGTGGTGAAATGAAGAGATGGGGTTAGGGGATGGATAGCTGGCGTGCCTCTGGTCAACCTGTGCAAGTTCTGTCTTTCCACTGGTGCTAGTAATGGCCATCTGGCCATGTGGGCACAAAATGTGATTGCATGGAAGGGCACACCACCTCGCTGAGCACATGCTAAGTGTTCAACACAGAGCAGCTATTGTTTGAGTCCTCGACCACAACACTTGGTGTGTTTTACATGACATCACACGAGCTGGGAGCTGGGGCTGGGTTTTTTCCTGTCTTGTATCAACTGCTTTGGTATCTGAGTTATAGAATTGTGGGATGTCAGAGCCGTTAGAGATCCCAGATACCATCTAGGCATGTGGCAGATTAGGTAACTGGTCTGTAAGAGGGGAAGTGAGGCGGCAGCTAGGAAGAGAGCCAAGTGGGCGTAGTAGGTGACACGTGTAACTTCTGCCCCCCTCCCCTCACTCTTGTCACCACGGCTTCCTAGAGCTAGTAATTCAGGAAGGTGGTCTGTCTGACCAAAAGGCAGGAAGTCCGCCGGGCCCACTCCCATCCTGGTGGCAGTGGCGGCTGGGTTCTATTCTCAGCCCCTCAGGGACCACAGGCCGTCAGGCATGTAATACACGCCTGGCTGCTCACTTTAGTGCTAGGACTGGCCTCATTCCATCTCTTTCTTAGTTGTTTATATTTTCTTCATATTTTATATCCCTGTGACACCCTCAGGCCATCTCAGGTTGCAATGGAGATATTCCTGCCCCAGCATCTGGGAGAGATAAGGAGATCTTTTTGTGATTCATTTTTTCATATTTTACCATTTAATTTGTTGTTCCTTAACTGAAAAATATTAAGTTTAATATTTTAATGCAAATCTATTTCAAACTTCAAGTATTTGATAATAAAATAATTTATTTTTCTTAAACTGTCTTGAAAAACAACCTGTGATGCATTCAAGGGAGTATATATTACTAAATCAATTTTTATCTTAAAATAAATGTAATCGAGCCAAAGTTCCACTAGCTGTGAACCAGAAGTGTGATATATTTATTTAATTCAATCCTTGCCTCTGTGTATTGGCATTTCTCTAATATGCATTTCATATCCACAAAGTGCATGATAATAATTTGCTCTAGAAAAATCTACTCCTTAGAGTGAGACGTGACAAAAAACAAGACATATTTTAGTTGAAGAGAAACAGGCAGATGAGGTTGAGTTTGCTCATAGTTCATGTTCACAGCACAGATGAGGAGAAGCTTTAGAGCTTGAGTCAGAGACTTGGGTTCTTATCTCAGCTTTGCACCATTGAACTGGAGATCTGGACAAGACACCTCCCTCTCTGCTATCTCTTCTCTAGCTTTAGGGATCGGCTGAGCTGAGCCATGTCACTAATGATGGCCCTGGACTTAAAGGAAAGGCCCTGGCCCTGGTGCTTTGTGCCATGGTGAATGGCCAGGGCAGCTCAGCCACCTGCACAGTGCAGGTCCCTGCCATGATGGGTGGGGAGTGCGCTTTTGAACAGGGCCCTGCTGCAGCTGACCATCCATATCTCCTGTCCTGCAGTGCAGTTGGGTGAGATCTTCCCCAAGTTATCAGCTTCCAAGTACTTTTTAGAGGGGAAAATAATTCAGATCCAGTCACTCTAGGTTTGCCTTCCACATTGTCCTATTCACTGACTTAATAGCTTTTCTTTGGCACAAACTTTTGAAACTTACCTATTCAAATGAGGCCCATCCTAAGGAAGATGAGCTTTAGCATTGAAGGTGCTCTCTTTCCTTCTTGGGTTACCTATTTGTTCTCATTTATTTCAAACCTTAAATTTCAACTCCACTTGTGATGTATGGGTATTTATTTTAAGAAGTCAGCCTGGACTTCATCAAAATGGCAGTCTTTTAGGGAATCCAGTTGTAGGGTTAATGTCTGGGGTTTCAAAGAATGAAAGATGCAAGCCTCTGAAGGATATGCTCCAAAAGGGTAAAAGTTGGCGGCCATCTTTATGGGGGATGTTAAGCAAGTGGGGCTCTCTCCTAATGTAACCCAAAGACCCAGCTGCTCCAATTCAATTAAAAAAGAACTCAGTGAGGCCCGGTTGGGGCCCAAGGCTGCATTCATCACTAGGAGTCTCTGCTTCCCACTGAATGTCTACCTGCACCTAGGAAAGCATTTATTGAACATTTACTCTCTGACCAACTCTGTGCTGAGTATTATGGAGCACAGACCTCACACATGAAAGACGGTACTGTGTGAGTGCTGGCTCCTTTCCCAGCATCCTCAGCTGTGCAAGCTTTATCCAGAGGGATACCCCAGCCAGGCCTGACCAGTCCACCAGCAGAAGGGTGCTGGCGTTGGTTTTGTAACCATAATCCCAGTATCTGAAGCATGTGGAATGAGCTGATGTTTTGCCTTCAGTACTCCAGTTCCCTTTAGGACTAGAACTCTGCCTGAAACCTGACTCTCCTGAGCTGAGGCCCAGACAACTGGCTAAGCTCTTGCCACCTTCTCAAATGCTCCCTGTGTCTTTAGCTGGGGTTCTACTCCAGCCTGGATGGCCACAAGCTCTCACCTCACAGCCCATTTTAGATGCTGGGTGTTACCACTGTCGCATTGGTCCTGCAAACAGGCAAGACCATTGCAGACTCATCATTTCCCCGCCCCACCCCCCATGCTTCCATTTGGGTGTCCTCTTCCCTACAAGCAAGGGCACCTCCTTTACTCAGCATCCAGCTAGAAACCTGAGGATCATCTTAGATCATTCTCTGTCCCTCACCACCATCATCTAATTAAACTTGATTATCTGTCTCTTAAATCTATTAATTTCTCTCCATTCCCACTTGTTACAACCTTAGTTTAACCCATGCATGTCTATCTTGCTCACCATCATAGTCTCAGCACCCAGCACAGGACCTGTCAAATGGTTGTTCATAACATTAGTTGATTCAGTGAATGAGAGGGTGAGTGAACCAGTGCAGACCTTCCATGATGATCTCTCTAGCCTCATCTATCCCTTCGCTCCAACTTACTCTTCACCTGGCACCCATCCTGAATTCCTTTCGGCTCCCTCTCAGTCCACCTCTTCTGGAAGTCTTTTGTCCTCCTGTCCAAATGAAATGGCTCCTTTGCCCCAGAGCACCGCACACCCAGACCATTCCTATAGAGCACTTATCCCATGTGATTGGCACTGCCTTTTTGTATAGCAATTGTTCTCACTTGACACTTCCCTGAAGCAAGGTCTGAGTTTTGCTAATCATGTGTTCCCAGCACTCAGCACATAGGAGGTGTTCCTTAAATATTTGTTGACTATATGAAGGTCTAGAGATGCCTGTTTCTGTGCGTAACCCCTTGCCACTCTCACGTTTCCTGCAGTTCCCCCATCCATCCATCTGGGGATTGGCACTGGTCACTTGGATGTGCAGTGCAGTCCTCAAGCCTCAGAACCAGCTCCACATGGAAGTTTGTTTCCGGGCATGGGTATCATCCACTCTATTATAGTTCTTGCCCCACATTAGGTCACTTGGTACAAAACGTCCTGACCTGCACAATAGGACGCGCTTTGTTGTTTTCTGACCTCCCAGAGTCTGTCCAGGGCTGGTGCCCTCTTCCGACATTTCCTGACTAGTCTATGGTGTTTTATGCCAGGCTGATCCCTTCACTGGGCTGCAAACTCCCTGGGGCAGGGGCGACACCTAATTTATGTCTGACCACCGTCCTGCAGCTCCATAGTGCCCAGAACAAGGGCTTATTTGTACATAATAGGTTCCCAGGAAAGGGCAGATGTTGCACTGATCAGAAGCTGGGGGTACTCAAGGAGGGATGGGGCTCTGGGAGTTAGGGTGACTGGAGGGAAGCCCTGAAGATGAGGGAGGGAGAGAAAAAAAGGGAGATATTCCTCACCAAGAGCATGGGTGAAGGAGGAGATGGTGTGAAGGACTGTGGCAGGCATAGCAGGTGAACAAGGGATGGACGGAGGAAGAGTCGGGAGAGCAGAGCTGCTGGCTTTAGCACCATGTTAGACAAGCCCAAGGCTCCCTGGGCAGCCAGCTGACCAGGGCACCGTCCAGGTTTCCCTGGGCAGCAGGGAGCCATCGGGCTGCACACACTTCGCTTCTCCCCTTGCTCCTTGGCCAACTCTTTCTATTCAGTACGAAGAGCTTCTCACCCCTTTTATCGAGGTAAGAATCAAGTCAGCCAAGTGCTTTATGTCCCCCTGAGAAAGGATGTGAACCAAAGGTGAGTCACCTTCCTCATCATCACTACCGTCATCCTCCTGGCCATTTCTCACACCTGAGCACTCAGTGCTCACCCTATTATCTCATTTAGATTGTTACAGCCACCATATTACACTTTATAGCTGAGGACACAGGAGTTCAGAGAGGTTGAAGGGCTAACCCAAGGTCACACAGCCAGTCTGGGGAGGGAGGGTGTGGACTGGGAAACTTGCTCTGGAATTCCTCTTAGAAAGTGCTGGCAGGGGCACAGCCCAAGTCTTTGTGTGTACACATGTGAGTGTGCCTGTTCCAGTTCTCGACGTGTGCACCTGTGTCTGTGCCTGTGTCTGTGTGTGTCGGGGATGATCGGACAGTTCTGTGTGTGCTTTTGTAGATGTGGCTATATGGAACCGTGCTGGGAGCGTCCTCCGGGTTGCACGTGTGTGTGAATGTGGCCTGGGCGCTCACACACGCGTGCATGCAGGCCCTCCACCCCCCCGCTCAGATGTCTTGGCTGTGGGTTTGATAACTGAAACCCAGCTGCGCTCTGGCCGGGAAACATCCGCTGTGGAAACCTAGGAGGAGCTGACAGTCCCTAAAGAGGGGTTACACATGCTGCCAGCAAACGCTGCTGGCCCGCTGCCTAATTCCCTGCAAACGCTCTTTAAATCTGTTTCTAATTTGGACTCTGCCTTCCCCCTGCCCCCATCCACCCTCCCCACTCTCCCAACTTGCCTCAAACCAGAAAATTATGCTGAATAATGGCTGCGGAGGGGGAGCGTGCTAAAGGTCGCCAGTGGGCTGTCGGAGGGTGTAATAATGTCACATTTTAATTTACGCCGGCAACAGTGCAGGAATCAAAACCAATAAATTTGGGCTGCACTTGCAGCTCCAGTCAACGGTAACTCCAGCAGGTCATGCCACTTCCAGGGAAGGAATCACTAACTGTCACAGCCCGTAGTCCACTGTGCCTGGGAAAGCCCATGTGTGTCTGTATGTACAGATGCAACACGCAGCCTTCCCCGTCTGCAAGGGAACCTGCCCTTGCAGACTTGCCGCGTCAGCAAGAATCTCTCCAGTTGTCTAAGTATTACCCAGATGTGCTGGGTATTAACTCTAAAACAAAATATGTCTTCCATATATTTTATAGTCCTGTGAAATACTCAACACCAGGGTGACCCAGATCCATGGGAAAGTGTATACAAAGCGAAGTGAAAAGAGTCGAAAGCAGAGTTGTGTGTACACATTGATGGCAGCTCTGAAAAGTTTATTTACATGCAAGAAAGGTGGGGAGGGGCTGCTGCGAGACATCTGTGGGAACTGTGTTCATATGGAGGGGTTGGGGATGCAATCCGAGATACAGATGTTTTAATAATTAATGTGAACTTAAAAAGAAAACATGCATTCTTTGAAGGCAGGGGACTTAGTCTACCGACCACTTATGGTCCCTTGCAGACCAATGGCATCCAGAAGTTGGGAGGTCTCGAGGCAATTCTCACCTGTGCTGTATGGCCAGCTAGCTGGGGAAGCTAGGAACAGGACAAAGTCCTGGGTTTTCAGCATCTGGAGGCCTTTGCAAGGGAAACTGTGGTCATGGTGATCTGGTGAGACCCTCGGTCCCTCCCTCCAATATCCTGAGAGTCTGCAACTGGTGTGTGCTCCAAGGCTGCTGAAGGGGCCTGGCGGGCTGCCCACCCCTCAGCTGGCTGTGCAAATGCAGGAAGGTGGGGCTTGCAGTCCTGGGGTCCACTGCCTGGAAGCTGCGCGTCTGTCAAGACTCTGGAGCTCACGCTTCTCCATCTGTCTGGAAAGGAAGCAGGGGTGGGGGAGGAGCTGTTCTGGGTTGAATGACACCCTGCGGACTTCTGCTCCCCTTTCCCTGCCACACACCAGACAGCAGCCACCAGCGGTGCCTTGGGAAGGAGGAGGGACCCAGGCTTCTGTTGTGCCTGCGGGCCTGTCTCCCATTTCGTCCTTCAAGGTACTTCCCTTTCATATCTTTTTTGTTTTTAAGCTGTTGCCATTTACTGAGCTGTGTATGATGCGAAGGACTTTGTATATGTCAAAAGCCTCATTTAATTTTCAGAATACAGTGTGGCAGAGATGGCTAACTTTCAACCAGAAGTCCATATTTCCCTTTCTTTAGGGCAGAGTTCCTGCTGGGACATAACTGCCTATCCAGGAAGCACATTTTCCAGCCCACTTTACCGTTAGTTGCAGCCAGAGGACTGGGTTCTGAACAATGCAATGTGAGCGGAAGTGAGTTGCTCTACTACATACAGAGCCTGGCCATAAAAAGCCCCCATGATGCACTCCCTAAACTCTACCCTCCTCAGCCTGGATGGAATAGGGACAGCCCCAGGATGACCTTGGAAGCTGCAGGTTTAAAAAAGGCAGAGCATTCGGCAATGCCTGTGTGGAGAAAGACTGCCCCACCAGTATGTTCCCTGCCCAGTCCTGAGCAAGGAATAAACTTATATCCTATTGTTTCCAAGCCATTATACTTTCTGGGGTTTGTTTGTTGCAACAGTGAACCTCTCTTAAGTAATTAACTAGAAATTTTCATTCCCATTTTACAGAAGAAGAAACTGGGACTCAGAGAGGAAAATAAATTGCCCAAGTCACGTATTCAGTAGTAGCAGGGTCAAGATGCACATCGAGGCCTACCTGGTTTCAAGGTCATGCTCTAGTCATGTGAGTTTTTCCCCAAGAACACTGTTCAAATAACAGCAGTACCCCAAAATTTCCATGCTCAAATAAGTCTGAGAAACGCCAATTTAAACAGTCAACAGTTGTCTTCCTGCAGTTTGTTTCAGCTTTAGCATGGTAGCGTGTTAATCACAGCCGAGAGTCACAGCCAGGGCATCTAGCATGCAAGGTGCAGGGTTTTCCAAATTTGTGAGACCATAGGAGCCTTTTCTCTATAGAGCTTCTTGTGAGACTAGCAAGCTTGGACTGTACTTTGAGAAGCACGAAGAGCATGCCATGTGAGGAAGGAGGATTGGAAAGGTGCATTAACAAGCCAAAAAATGCCAAGGGTTGTTGTCAAACAACTGAAGATAGCAGAGGCCAGGAAGGATTCTCTCTTAGAGCCATCAGAAGAAGCTTGGCCCTACCAACACCTTGATCTCAGACTTCTAGCCACTAAAGCTCTCAGCTTTTCTCAAAATACATTTCTCTTGTTTTAAGCCACCCAGTTTGTGACACTTAGTCCTGGGATAGGAATACACTGCGCCTAGCTGCTTTCCAGACCAAAGTTTCTCGGCAATGTTATCTTAGGTATAATCATCCAAATGCCAAATGGAGGTGGCTTCAGTTTACCAAAACACAGATGAAAGGAAAACGAGCCAGGAGGGACAAGTAGCCGCTAAGAGCTTCAGCTTTGGCGCCTGGCTCAGCACTCCACCTGGCCTGCATGACCTCTCTGTACACAGCTTGCTTTTCTGTAAGATGGGACAACAAGGCTCACACTCACTTGTAGGTTTAACAATGAATTAACATACCAAAAATATATAGACTAGTACCTGTCAGATGGCTAGTGCCCATTCCTTTAAGGTGAAACAGGCAGAATTGCATGGTCACTTTAGGGGCAGGCAGACCTGCATTTGAATCTAAACTTTGCCATTCACCAATAGTGTGCCCTTGAGAAATCTGCTTACTCTTTCTCAGCCTCAATTTCCCCATCTCTACAACAGAGAAAGTAAGGCCTGTTGTTAAAAGAAGATTTTCAAAAGGTAAAATCACAACTCTCAAGCAGATGACAGTGAACACACGTGAAAGATTTCATTTTATTATTATTAAGCGAACTAGGGAGATGTTAAAAATTGGTTCAAAGAGAATCCAAACAACAGACTCAGGTATGGATCTAAACTCTTGAAATGCATTTTCAGATGGACACAGAAGACTGGCCGTTGCCCAGGGAAAGGG
This sequence comes from Hipposideros armiger, assembly GCF_001890085.2. Classification (NCBI taxonomy): domain Eukaryota; kingdom Metazoa; phylum Chordata; class Mammalia; order Chiroptera; family Hipposideridae; genus Hipposideros; species Hipposideros armiger. Next base: position 746,701 of record NW_017731358.1, on the reverse strand, counting down.
TGTGCCAAGTTCATTTGTGTGTCCACAATCAAGAACGCTTGCGTGTCCGCTGTCCTTTACAACATACAGAGCAGCAAACAGATAACCAGAAGGCTGTGCTCTAAACAACACACCCTTTTCCCTTAGACACATCCAAGAATCTTTCTTGCTTATTCCAGATTGCCTTATAATAGTTCACATATTTATATGTACTGAATTGAAAAAAGATAGATGACTATGTGTAAAAAGCAAGTTGTTGAATAAGGTCTGATCCTATTTACATAAAAACAAACAAGTTATGTGTGTGTGTATGTATATGTGCACACACATGAGCGGGTGTGTATATAGAATGTTGATTAAATATAGACAAATGTCAGGAAAAATACACAGGGCTGAAAACAATGCCTACTTCTGGAGGGCAGGATTGGTGATGGTGATGGCTGAGGGAGCTTTTACGACTTACTTTCTAAACTTCTGTGCTGTTTGAATAAAAACAAATACCAGCTTCATGGTATATTCTGAATGAGTAATATGCCCACGGTGCTTGGTGCAGTGCTTAGCATTCCATAAACGTTAGGTTTAGTTATTATTATTAATGTACTTCAAAGAGCCTAAGCTCCCAGTCCTGTTCGCGAGAAGAAGTCACTAAGGAAAACCACACTGCTACCCAAGGACTTGTCCCTTTGAGAGAAGCTAGCTTTGAAACCCTAGACTTGTGTTTTGGGAGACAGTTGTGTGCCCCTCTCCCATTGAGGATTGGAGGAGGCCTTCTATCTGAGTTACAGCCTTGAGGTGGTTCTTGTTGCCTGCATTTCCTTAGCCCTGCTGGCAGCCCCATGCTCAGGCCCACCCAGTGTTTAGCTGTGACAAGCTCCTTGACCACAGGAGGGAGGCCTGGGCGGGCCAAACTCTAGACAGAAAGGCTGCTGACACCAGTGGCCTCCTCCTGCCCAGCCTGGGGCTATGAGCCACCCATCTGTTCCATGAGTGTAGCATCCTCCAGCCAGGGGAAGGGAGCACTGGTTACAATGTGCAGAGACAAAGTCAAATTTCTGATTATGCAAAATTGAGGATCTAATTTTAGCCTCCAATTCATCCCTGAAGGGCAGTCTTAGTACATTGGAGAAGATGTGGGATGGGGTCAGAACACCTGATGCTGGTGCGTATTTGGCCATTAATTGGCTTCATCACCATCGACTGAGCCTTGGTTTCCCCATCTGTCTAAAGGGAGTAGACTAGTATTTATAGCCAAGGGCTATTGTGATGCTCAAACAAGGTAGTATCTATGAAGGTACTTTGTGAGCTGCGGTGTCCTATAGAGATTTAGTTTTGGTTAATGCAATGACATGCTTAATGTGTTATAATAATAGCAAATGCTATATGGCACCTTGTGCCAGGCCCTGTTGTATGTGCTTCACATGTATTTCATCATGGAATAGTCGCAGCAGCCCCATGAGGAATGCACTATTATCCAATCCCTATTGTATGGATGAGAGAACAGAGGCAAAGAGAGGTAACTTTCCTCAAACCTTTCATGGCAACAGTCCCATCTGGACAGAATTCTTCAGGGAAACATGTCTTCACCAAAACCACAGACTCAACTGGGTTTTCTTTTCCTTTTCACAGTAGAATATTTTAACATATTAAGAGTAAAAACAATGCTATAATAAAATCTCATGAATTCTCATTACCCAGCTTTATTAATTATCAGCTCATGGCCAATTTGCTTCATCTTTATCCCCTCCTCTCCCTGAACGATTTTGAAGCAAATCCCAGGCATCATGTGTACATATATTTCATTTTTTATTTCTACACTACAGAGAGTCTTCAAAAACATTAACCATAAAATCATTAGGTCACCTAAAATTTTTTTAAACAATAATTCAATAATCCTTAATATCAACTATTCAGTCAGTGTTCCTATTTCCTTGATTATCTTATATATTCAAAAATTTTGTTTATTTGAATTGGGATACAAATAAGTTCATATATTGGTAATTGGTAGACACATCCCTTAAGATTTTTTTTAACCAGTAGATATCCTCCTCCATTTTTTTCTTGCTTTTTTTGTTTGTTTGTTTGTTGTTGATTAAAAAAAAACAAAAAACTAGGTCACTTGCCACTTAGTGTTAAACACAGCATGGATTTTGTTGAATGTACCCCTATGGTTTATTTATGGTTATGACTCCACTGTCCCCTAGATTTTCTGTAAATTGGTAGCTGTAGCTAGAGGGCTGCTTAGACTCTGACTTACTTTTGGCTTTTGGTGTATTTTTTTTTTTTAGCAAGAACACTTCATACATGGTGTCCTTTTCTTCCCCCCAGTCCTCTAATTATTAGTCCTTCTTCTTCCCAGAATCTAGGGTGCCATCTTGAAAGAATGTGCCCTGGGAGCAGGGACATTGGGATCCAATGGGGCAAGGCCAAAAAGAAAATGTTTCAAGACAACATCTAGAAAACTCAAGGTCTTTACCTATACTCACTATTTAGTTAGGAAGACTTCGCTTCGTAGCAAGAATAATAATAATAATAACAACAATAATAGTAATAATAATACCATCACTTCTTGAGTGTTTATAAAATGCCAGGCACTATTTTGATTGCTTTTAATGTAAAAACTAATTTATTCTTCTTAACCATAATTTATTAACTAACCCTAAAACTAATTTATTCTTCTCAACAACCCTATGCAGTCAGTGTTAATAGTATTGTTGTATAGAAAAGGGAAACCAGGCCCAGAGAGATGAAATCATGAACCCTAAATCTCATAACAGTGTTTGCCAGAGAGAACCATCTTATTTCTGGGGGTCCTTGACTTAGGGACTCTTCAGGCTGATATCAAAACCATACTTTGAAATACTGCATTCTCACTGCTGATTGACCCTTCAGGGTTTCAAAATAGCAAGTCAACAACAAATTCCTATTTTATCTTTTGGGGAGTTTGCCTGCTGGGACAGCCACTCACATCCAGATTCTTCATCTCAAGGTCCCCTTGTAGACATAAGAACTCTGCTTTCTTGTCAGGCGGTGCTTTGCAAGCCAAATTCGGGGAAATGGCCCGTCGACCTGGAGCCCTTGGGCCTCCTGGAAAATATTAATAACAGCTGCTTGCCTTTCTCTTGATGCTAGAGAAGCACAAACATGCCCTTCTATAAAGGTCATCTGTTAGGCACTGTTTAGTTCCACCACTTTACAAAACCCCTACTCCTCACCCCACTTGATAAAACCAGGTCACCCTTCTGTAGATCCTAGAATTGGGGCTCATCGAACCTAGCCCTGGGTAAAACAACAAATCTCTCTTTGTTTCATCTGCAAAACTGGGATAATGATCTTCGTATTGTACAGGGGTGTTGCTTGTCTAAAACTCCTCATCAGAAAAAAGGAACTACTAATACCTCATGTAAAAGCTTCAAGAACTAAACCTCAAAGTTCTGCTGTGAGCCAAACCTCTCTGCTCCAGATACATGGAACAGGTGAAAGTGTGTGTGTGTGTTGCAGGGGGCAGGGAATTGCAAAGTGGCAAGAGCTGGCAGTAGCAGGGCCAGCTACATAATTTACTGGACTCATTGCAAAATGAATATGTGGGGCCCTTTGTTAAAAAATTATCAAGAATTTCAAGATAGTGACAACAGAGCATTAAACCCAAACCTGGTGCCACTCTAAGTCAGCCCTGGCAGTGGGGGCATTCATTGGCACTTTGGGTTTCATGTAAAACACTTTTATAAATGGTTTGATTTTGTAAGATGAGACCAGCTATGCTGGGTTGTATAGGCTGCTACTTTTTTTTTAAATTAAGTAACATTATTTTTAAATTTTTAAAATTTTTATTGAGATGGAATTGACACATACATTATATTAGTTTCAGGTGTAATGATATGATATATGTATATATTAAGAAATGATCACCACAGTAAATACAGTCAACATCTATCATCCCACATAGTAACAACCTTTTTTTTCTTGTGATGAGAACTTTTAAGGTCCACTCTCTCTTATCAACTTCCAAACATCCATTATGGCATATTATTAACTATAGTCACCATGTTGTAGATTACATCTCCAGAACTTGTTTAACTTATAACTGGAAGTTTGGACCTTTTGACCAGCCTTCACCCATCCCTGCCCTCCACTCCATCTCTGGTAACCACCAATCTGTTTTTAATATCTAGGAGGTTTTTTGTTTTTTTTAAGATTCCACATGTAAATGAGATCATGCTGTATTTGTCTTTCTCTGTCTGACTTATTTCACTTAGCATAACGCCCTCAAGTTCCATCCATGTTGTCATAAGTGGCAGGATTTCCTTCTTTTTTATGGCTGAATAATATATATTCTTTATCCATTCATGGACACTGAGGTTGTTTCCATGTCTTGGCTTTTATAAATAATGCTGCACTTAATATGGGGGTGCAAATATCTTTTTGAGTTAGTGATTTTATTTCCTTCAGATAAATACTCAGAAGTGGAATTGTTAGAATGAGATCATAGAATGTATATATATATATATGTATATATATATATATATAATATACATTATATATATATATATATATACATATATGTATATATATTATATATATACATACTTCTGCCTTGGTTCCTGGCACAGAGCTCCTAAGACCCTTGTAATATCCTAAGTAATAGGAACATTAAGAACATCTCTTGTTCTAATATTTGTCTTTGGCCCTGTCCCTAACACAGGACTCCTAAAACCCTTGTAATTTCCTAAGTGATAAAAGCACTATGAGCATCTTTTGTTCTAATGAGGTGACTCTGGGTGGCTCCTGGATGGGGGCTGGTCACCACAAAGACCAAGCCATGATTAGGAGCTTGGAATTTTCAGTCTTACCTCCCCTTTTCCAGAGAGGAGAAAGGGGCTGGAAATGGAGTTAATAATTGATCATGCCTACATGAGGATGCCTCCATAAAATCTCAATTGTACAGAGTTCGGAGAGCTTCCAGGTAGGTAAACACATCCGCACCAAAAGGGTGAGGCACCCCAACTCCACGGGGCCAGAAGCTCCTACTTGGGAGACTCCCAGACCTTGCCCCATGTATCTTTTCATCTCTCTGTTCATTTGTGTCTGTTATCTTATCCTTTCATAAAGTAGCAAATGCAAGTGTTCCCCTGAGTTCTGTGAGCCATTCTAGCAAATTATTCAAACCCCAGGTGGAGGTTATGGAACTTGCGATCAGCCAAATCAGACAGAAGTTATGGGTGATCTGGGAAGCTACTCCTTGCAGTTGGCATCTGAGGGTAAGGGGAGCAGTCTCGTGGGACTGAGCCCTTAGCCTGTGGGCTCTGATGCTGTCTCTAGGCAGATAGTGTTCTAATTGAGTTAAATTGTAGGACACCCAGCCGATGTTGCAGAGAATTGCTTGAGGTGGAGAAAATCCTCCACACGTTTGGTGATTAAAAGTGTCAGAGGTGAAGTGTTCTATGTGAATAGAAAGTAAAGAAGACACACAGGGAAGAAACACAAAGTAGGGAAGAGCTGGGTTTTTCCTTATGTAGGAAGAATTTCTTGTCTTTTTTTTTTTAAGATTTTTTATTGGGGAACTGGTGGGATGGGAACAGTGCTGGAGAATTGGGGGAAGGGGAACAGACAAGTTGCTGCCTTTTCGTTCTTCAGTCTAGTGTGGAGGATGTTGCTTCACTGGCCCAAGTTGGCACCATCATTGCGCTCTTCTCGGGTGAGGCAGATCTGTCGCCGGCTTCTGGACGGCTGCTCACGCTGGCTGCTGGATACACATGGTAGCCCTTGACAACCGACTGCCATAGGGGCTGCAGCCTATGCCATCGCCGGTGACTCACGGCAGCACAGCTCCAGGTTGAGCTGTTGTTCAGCATCTTAGCTGTAGAGGGCAGTGTCACTGGCCCTCATATGTGGGATCCAAACCGGGGCCCTCTGGGGTCCTAAACCAGTTATTAACCATCGTGCCACTCGGCCCTTGTCTTTTTTATAATAGCCATTCTAAAAGGTGTGAGGTGATATCGCTGTGGTTTTGATTTGCATTTCCCTGATGATAAGTGCTGTTGAACACCTTTTTATGTACCTGTTGGCTAAAAAAAACCGCACCCTTTTTTGTACTTTTAATTGTGGCTCAGCTAACTCTGAATTGTGGCATACTCCAGACAGAGATATAGTGGGACTAAACAGCAAGAATCCACAGGGAAATTCTTTGGGGGCAATAATGGCCTAGCCCAGTGATGCCTGTGTCAGGTAAGGGAGCAGGAACAAGCAGAGCATGAAAAAGCGCATTTATTGACTTAGTCATACATACAAACTATAGAAAGTGAAGCCCCGTAAAAGCTTCGTGGCCTATTCCAGATGCAGAGAAAGTGGAAGGAGAGAGCACTGCACAGGGTTGGGCCAGAGAAGGTGGAGAAACAGTGCCTTTGACTCTTTTGGAAAAACAGCCAAGCAAAGAGAAACAGTCAGTTGATATTTGTCAATGTAAAAGAGATCTGGAAATGTGAAATGACATTTCTTTGAGAAGAACCCACGGCAGAATGGAAGGTTCTGGTACATCAGCGCTTCAGGTCCCTGCAGAGAAGTATGGACAGGCCACACACACACGCTGGGGGCAGGAGTAGCTGGAGTTTGAGCACCAGGGGCAGTTTTTCGCCAGCTACCTCTGCGAGATCTCAGAGACATTCTCTTCAGGAGGTCTAGGGAGAGGAGGCTGCACTGCAGCACCCAGGGGCATCAGTCATGTTCTAGTCCAAGGAGCTGTGCTCCAGGGAACCTGTCACAGGCCCCACAACAGGACCAAGAGTGGGGAATTATATAGTGTGGTTCAGTGTTTTTCTCCTCAGAGTTTACTGGGGCGTTCTATAAAATAGTGGCTTTCTCACTGGTGGTCTTGTCTTCCGTGCTCTGGCGAGGCCTAGGCTGACGAGGACGTTCCGTGTCCTTTTTTCTGCTTCTCCATGCAAACCCCCTATGAGTTCCTATTAGGGCATGAAACCAACATGTAGCAAAATCACCCCAACTCCAGAAAACAAAACTTGGTCTTTCTGGAAAGTTACTTTATATAGTTCTAATTCTCATTTCTTCCTCTAGTCTGGCTATTTCGTTCCTTGCCCCAGTGATAATTCACTATGATTGTAGGTTAAAAGATGAGGATTGCAATGAGTGAGAGCGCAGAATCTGTAGCTAGACTGTCGAAGTTCAAACCCCAGCTCCGCCAATACTAGCTGCGTGAACTTCAGCACATTACTCAACCTCTCCGTGCCTCAATTTCCTCATCTGTAAAAGGGGATACTATTATGGGCTTTTGAAAGAGCTATATGAGTCAATACAAGAAAAGTCCTTCTGTCATGTAATAAGTGTTATTATTAAATGAGAAACATGATTAATTAGATAAATATGTACAATTATTATTAAATCAAAAAGATCACCTTGCTGGTTTTCTTAGCCCGCACTACCTTACATGGGGGTAATTTTGGGGTCTGTGGCTGAAATGTTGAGTATTCCTACCTAAAAGCAGCTTCCCAACTGACTCAAAAGTCACTATCCCTTGTCTGTCTCCAGATGAGCAGATCCTTTCTTGCTTTGAAAGAAAAATGAAAAGGAAAAAACCGATTTCTTCTGCGGAGTTAGTTGGATGCTTTCCAGAGCGTTATGGCCATGCTTTAAATTGATGAATGGCTGAATTGCTGGTGGAGACCCTGACAGGCAGGGACTGCTGGGATGTTAAAATAAAATGATAGAAAATGAAGACAATTCAGCTTGAGTTTCCACAGGGGCATTTGATCCAACCAGAATTCTTTCCAGAGCAAACGAGACCAGAGTGAGCTAACACCTGTAACAACATCGTTGGTGTCACTGCCTGAAGGGCAGCCACCACGAGATGGAAAAGGAAATAAATAGTAGTTGGGGGAGGACAGACAGGAAAGATGCAGGCCTGGGGACTGAGTTGCTTCATGCCACTTTTGGAATGACAATAGGTTTTTTTTGTTTGTTTGTTTTTAAAGATTTTATTGGGGAATTGGGGAGGGGAGGGGAACGGTGTTGGGGAATTGGGGAAAGGGAACTTTGTGTTTTTCCATGACCCATCAGCTCCAAGTCCAATTGTTGTCCTTCAATCTTAGTTGTAGGGAGCGTAGTCCACCATCCCATGCAGGAGTCGAAGCGACAATAAGTTTTTTAAAAAAAAAACTAGCACAACTTAAATCAGGAAAAGATGAGGCTCCCTGTGGGTAAAGATGATATCCTGGCCCTGGGTCAGTCAGGTCTGGACTCATCAGTGTTGGAGCTGTGTGTGGCCCACCGGGTCCTCTGGGCTTGACAGACTGTGCTCTGTCTCCCCATCCCCACCCCACCCAGTCCCCACTCCAGCCTGGGAGGCTGCCCCAGGAGGACATTAGGCCCCAGGCTTCACAGTGAGAGACGTGAACTCATCTTTATGAAGCTAACGCTCTGACACATTACCTATCTACAACAATTATGAAATTAAAAAAATAATAGTACATGTGATTTGAGGAAAGCTTAGGAAAACTAGAAAAGTAGGAAAAAAAAAGAAATTCATCAAATCTCACAACCTGTAGCCAACGTTTGTTAACAGTTTGATGTGTGTTCTTCCAGACTTTAAAAATAAAAGCCAGAGTGATATGACTTTAAAAAATATGTAGTTGTGATTTTATCTTACTTCATATTATTTCATAATTATTCTGCATTGTATTATAAAATTATATAGATCTTATTAAACATCTGCATAATAGTCTATCAAAAAGATTTATTGTAAGTTAACATTCTTATATAAAAGGGCATTTTGAATATTTCCTTTTTTACTAGTATAAATAATGCCACAATGAACAGCTTTTAAATAATTGCTTTATTGAGATGCAATTCACGTACCATAAAGTTCACTTTTTAAAGTGTACAATTCAGTAGCTTTTAAAATGTGCAATGGAGCATATTCATGTTGTATAATTATCACCACTATCTAGAACATTTTTATTACCCTCCCCCAAAGAAATCCCATAACTAACCCTCCTTCCCTTTAGCCCCAGAAAACCACTAATCTACTTTGAATCCTATGGATTTACCTATCCTGAACAGTTTATGTAAATGAAACCAATATATGGTCTTTTTTGTCTGGCTTCTTTCACTTAGCATAATATTTTCAAGGTTCATCCATGTGGTAGCATGTGTCAGTACTTCATTCCTTCTTATAGCCAAGTCATACTCTACTGTATAGATGTATCACATTTTGTTGATCTATCCATCAGTTGATGGACCTTTGGGCTATTTCCACTTTTTTGGTTATTATGAATAATGCTCCTATTTAGGTACAAGTTTTTGCGAGGACATATATTTTCAATATTCTTGGGGATATACGTAGGAATGGAATTGCTGGGTCATCTGATAACTCAATGTTTAAGTTTTGAGGAACTGCCAAATTACTTCCCAAAGCAGCTCCACCATTTTACATTTTTACCATCATTGTATGAGATTTCCAATTTCTTTACATCCTTGTCAACACTTGTTCTTTTCTGTGTGCTTATTTTTTTGTTATTGTTGTTTTTTAATAGCCAATCTAGTGAGTATAAAGTGATATCTCATTGTGGTTTTGATTTGAATTTTCCTGATGACTAATGATGTTAGTATCTTTTCATGTGTTTATTGGCTCTTTGTATATTTATCGTCTTTGGAGAAATGTCTATTCAAATTCTTTGCCTATTTTTAAATTGTGTTGTTTTTTCATTGTTAAGTTGTAAGAGTTCTTTTTATATTCTAGATAAAATTTCTTTATCACTCATATTTGGAAAATAAATATTTTCTTCTATTTCTTTTATTCTATTCTGTGAAAGTCTTTTCCCTTTCTTGATAGTATCATTTGATGTACAAAGGTTTAAAATTTTGATGAAATCCAATTTACCTATTTTTTCTTTGGTTACTTAGTCTTTTGGCATCATATCTAAGAATCCATCGCCTAGGTTGACTTTGCAAAGATTTATACCTATGTTGTCTTCTAAAAGCTTCATAGTTTTGGTTCTTATATTTAAGACTCAGAGTCTGTGTCCCATGGAAATACCTAGGATTGTTTTCTAAAAGAGAATTTACTGAGATAAATGGTATGAAAATTTTTATGTCTCTAGATATATATTGCCAAAGTGGTTGTACCAATTTACCTGCCTATTAACAAGTGTGAGAGAGCCGATTTCACTGTACACTGTAAAGCTCTTTTTAAAGGTTCCTTTTACTCTTATTAGACTGATATAACCAAATTTTAGCTGTGCTTCCTCCACTGGGCCATTCACCCTTTTCTGACCAAAAGTTTTAAGATACTCAGCAAGGAATAGTTTTTCGTGTTGCTATAACTAATGTAATTGTCTAAAAATTGAGATAGCCATAAAATGATTATCTCATTGTTGAAAATAAACATATTGAGCATCTCCTCTGTGCAAAGTGCTATAGAGGGAAGGGAAGAAAAAAGAGGAGAGGAGAGCACAAAGATGAATGATATACAACCCCATTGTGCCCAGAGCTCATACCCCAGCTGGTACAAGGAAAACTTTTTATGTTTATAAGGAACACTCTCATAGCCATCTATGTGGGCATCCTCCCAAACAGCAGATAAGATGCTATCCCTACTGCACTGATGAAGAAATCAGCTCAGCAGTAAAATGACTTGCCCAAGGTCACGTGGATAATGAGCCAATATGTCAGTCAACTAATATTTATTGAGTACCTACTATGCGCAGATCTAGATACAGAGATCTGTATCAGTGATGAACAGGAGCTTGCATTTTGGTTGAGGGAAGATTGACACAATCAGGTTAACAAATACATAAAGAACTTGATGGGTAGAGGAGAGGGACACAGTTTTATCTAGTGTATCATTCAGAATTCTCTTGAGAAACAGAATCAATTGTGTGTGTGTGTGTGTGTGTATGTAATTGACAACAAATGACAAACAAATATATATATATATATATATATATATATATATATATATACACATTTGTTATGAGGAATTGGCTCATATGATTATGGGACCGAGAAGTTCCAAGATGCAGTGGGATAGCTGGGAGACCCACAGAGCTGATGGTGTGGTTCCTTCCAGTCTGAGTCCAAAGGCCTGAGAACTAGGAGAGTTGGTGGTATAAGTTCCTACCCAAAAGTTGACAGGCTCAAAATCCAAGAAGAGCCAATGTTTCAGTTTGAGTCCAAAGGCTGAAAAAGACTGATGTCCTAGCTCAAGCAATCAGGCAGGAGGAAATTACCTCTTATCTGAGGGAGGGCCAGGCTTTTTGTTCTAATCAGGCCTTCAACTGATTAGATGAGGGGCACTCAAATTAAGGAGCGCAATCTCCTTTACTCAGTCTATGAATTCAAATGTTAATCTCACCCTAAAACACCTTTACAGACATACCCAGAAAATGTTTGACCAAATATCTGGGCACTTTATAGCCTAGTTAAATTGACCTGTAAAATTAACCTTCACACCTCGGGTTGGTGAAGACCTCACTGAGGCAGTGACATTTGGGCTAAGAGCGTGAGTATTTGGGAAGAGCTTGGAGGCCGAGGGAATAACACGTTTTGGGGTGAGAACAATTTCAAATACTCCAGGAATAGCAACCACACTCCCTCCAGTATGGTTAGAGGGAGATGAGCAAGGAGATGATTCGTAGGAGAGGCATCTGGAGATGGGGTCAGGGCCAGATTGTGTGAGGTTTGTAGACCATGATTGGAAGTTTGTATTCTATTCTAAGTAAAGTGGGAAGGCATTGGAGTGATATCAGAAAGATGAAAATGATGAAATGAAAAGAGTACATGGGGGGTGTGTGTGTGTGTGTGTGTGTGTGTGTGTGTGTGTGTGTGTGTGTCGGAGGAGGGAGACCGGTAGCAAGGTAGTAAGGTCAAGGTGATGACAGCTTGAATTTGGGTGGTGGCTGTAAAGGTGCTGGTCAGAGTTTTGATGTATTTTGGAAGTAGAGTTTGTAGAGCTCATTAGTTGATTGAATGTAAGATGGGAAGATAATAGATGAATCAAATATAACTCCTAGATTTTGGCCTGAGCAACTGGACAAATGGTGGTACCGTTTATCAAGAGGGTGATGTTTGCTGGAACTTTGGGGTGAGGAGTGGAGTTTTGGAGAAAATTAGGAGTTCTCTTTTGGCCTCATTGAGTTTGTTACGTCTTACTAGAACCCAGGTTTTCTAGCCAGGGGAGTTGTTTTTCTTACAATGCCATGCTGTTCATCCATTCAAAATATGCTCATTGAACACCTGTGGGCAAGGCTCTGATCTAGATGCTAAGGGAATAGCATCAGGGGAGTTATCACCAACAGTGTCAGACATCAGAACTGGCAGATCTTTATTGCCGCTCTGCTATGTGCTGGGCAGTGTGCAGAATACAAGATTAATCAGACACATCCCCAGTTTGCCAAGTGCTTTCAACTTTATTGGGCAGCAAGACAAATAAATAACAATTGATAGCCATAAATTACTTCAAAATAGGTTTATCGCGTACCTGCTGTAATCCAGGCACTATGGTCACCATGCTACGTGCTGGGAGTACAAACATGAAATGCAGTCCTGTTCCCTAAAAGTTCACCTGCAAGTGGAGGAAACACTAAATTATTTTAGTTCAGTGTTATCAATGCAAGGCAACATGAAAACACAAATATGCTTAGCAGAGGCTATAGTCCCCCATTATGGAGACTACCTAGAAGAGGTACTAACTCAGTTGAATCTTGAAGGATGAGTCAGACCAAGAAAGAATGAAGGCATTCCTTGCTAAGAAGAGAGCACGACTATATGTATATAGTTTCTGTGCGAAGGGTGAAAAGGATAACTATTGCAATGTTCTGTATACCTGAAACTAACAATAAAAAATAAATAAATTAAAAAAAGAAGAAGAGACACGAGAGTGGAACAGTGAGCCGCTATAGAGTTTTCAGCAGAGAAGAGAATGGCTGGCCTTGCATTTTATAGCTTCCTATAAGCGTGAATAGATAACTGGTGGTTGACATGGGGACCAGGAGATAGAGTGTTGGGGGAGGACTGGAGGCAGCAATGCCAGCCAGGAAGATGTGGCTAAGGATGACATCTAAGACAGGAAAGATGGGAGCCTGAAATGAGTGACAAGAGGGATCAGCGTGGTGAGGGTTCTGCCATCCTGCAGATCTGGGTGGTCAGGGCAGGCTCGCCAGGGAGGGTGACTGAGAATGGCTGAAAGGAGGACTTGTGGGGGCCTTGGATTTAAGTAGATCAAGAGGCAGGCAGAGAGGATTCAAGGAGGGGTGTGGTCCCCTTCACTGTTCAGCATTTCATGAGGTCATGTAATCCTCTGGGTGGTGTTGTGGGTTAGGCACACACCCCATTTCAAAGGCAAGGAAATGAAGGGTCAGAGAAGTTGAGCGTTGTGCCCAAGGTCAGACTCTGCACGGTGGTGTGGGTTTTCATTTTGTCCTTTATCGCCCCTGGTGTAATGGGTTAGAACTCAGACACCCCCCACCCCTATCCCGCCCCACAGGAGAGAGCCTTGGCTTAATAACTAAAGGCCCAAGGAGCAAGAATGATGGGGAGGCCGGGCCAGAGTTTGCAGAGTTCCTTCAAGGCACTCATGCCTCTTCCAGCCCAGCAGCCCCTCCCTGCGCTGGGGGCATCCTCCCCCATCCCCTGAGACTTGTCTCCTGCCTTCCCTGACCCCGGCGGGCCTGACAGCCGTCAAGCTCATCACCTCTGAGATCAGAAAGACTGGGAAGTAGACATTAGTGGTCGTGAGCTGAGGAAACACACAGAAGAGCAATTAAAGCAGGCGCATGGTGGTAAGCTTGCCTTTAATGGTTTGCAGCTGCAGAAAGCACTGCCTTCCCCCTTCGGGCTCTGCCCTGCTGCTGGGGCTGCCTGTCTGTATTTTGCATCCTGACCAATTAGATCCCCATGTGTGCTGCAGGCGTGAAAAAATAGAAAGTGAATAATCCTTCATTCCCTGCCTGGCGAGCAGCTTTGATCCTCTCAGTGCAGTGGCCCTGTTCCATCACAAAGTGCATCCCTTCTCAGTTTTCTTTTTCTTTTTTTTTTTTTTTAAAAACCCAGTTTCCTTGTCTCAAAATGACATTAACCCTCCATCCAGAGACCTGTGAAATGACCACAATTCATCTTCAGACTCTTCTGATCAAAGCTGGGTTGGGGTTTTTACTTCATTTCTCTTTTAAACTCTTGCTACACAGTCCCCTCTTTTCTCACATTGGTTTGCTGCCAATGTTTCCAGGCTGAAATCAAAAGGAATAGTCTATTAATATCAGGCTGCTGCAACAAGGCCACCATTGTCTGCTTCATTTCAGAATACCTATGGTCTTCTGGTGAGAGAGATCGTGAGCCTGTGTGTGTGTGTGTGTGTGTGTGTGTGTGTGTGTGTGTGTGTGTGTGTGTGTGTGTGTTTAGATAAGCAGTTTCAGAAACAAGCAGGAAGAGAAGGAGTTAACTCTGGTTTATTTCAAATGTGTGATAAATCTCAGTGACTCTGGCTATAGATTCAAATACCGGTCACCTGTTTTATTTTGAAAGCATTAAGATCTTATAGGCATATTTGGTAGGAAGACCTATTTAATGCTACAAATAAGGTGGTGGTGAAGCTGCCAGTGCTGGTGTAGGGGTACAGGTGATGAAGGAGGGGTGGGAGAGGAGGAAGGGGGCTGGGGGTGGTGGGCATGGTGTCGGTGTTAGTGCAGAGGAGATGGAGGTGGAGTAGGTGGAGGGGGTTCAGCATGGGGCGGTAGTAGTGATGGTTGTGTAGAAGCAATGAAGGAAGAGGTGGTAGTGGTAGAAATTGTGAAGGGGAAGTAAAGGAGGGGACAGAGGGGGGTGCAGTGGTGGAGGTAGCAGAGGTAATGGGGAGAGTGGAGGAGGAGCGGATGGGATGGTGATGATAATGGTAATGGTGGAGGTGGTGGGAGAGGGGTAGTGATGGTAGAGGAGGGGGGAGTAGATGGAAGGGGTAGTGGTGGTAGTGCAGGTGGTGTTATTGGTGGAGGAAGTGGAAAAGGAACTAAAGGAGGGGACAGAGGGGACGGGGAGGTGATGGTGGTGGAGGGAGAGGTGAAGTGTGAGCAGAGGTACTAAAAACAAGAACAAGCTGCTGTCCTTGCCCTCTTCGCCCTGTCCCAGCAGATCCCACAAGCTGGGAAGAATCAAACCTTATCCCAGAATCCCCAGTGTCACCCAGGGGTGTGCAAATCCTTTTCTCCTGGGTCCCTGGGAACGTTGTGGGGGGTGATCATTCCCAGCTGAGGCCTGCCTGGGTAGCCCTTCTTGGAAACAGCTCTTCCTGGATTAGTATCTTATAAATATAGGTCCATATCATCCAAGTTCATGGCATTTGTCCATTACAGTGTAATTCTTCTGACAGTGGTGGGTGGAGTAGAGGGATAGTGGGGTAGAGATTACCTGGATTATCTGAATCAAACGTGTTTAGGGCTCTTGAGTGCACTGCATGGTTCAGTGAGAAAAATGAACTAGGGGGCCAGGAGCCTGGGTTTTAGCCCTGCCTCTACTAGTCACGTGGCCTTACATGGGCTGCTTTTCCTCTTGGTTCCCCAGTCTCCCATCATGTGAAATGAAGCTACTGAAGATGAAAATCTCTGCCTGCTTTGACATTCTGTTTCTATTTTGGAGAAATTAATGCAACCATTAGAGCTTTGCTTGAGTTCCCTCCTGACTGTTTGAGGATAAAGCCCCATTTTCCATTTCTTCTGGCTGGTCTTTTTCTGAAGGTAGTGCAGAGTGGTCCATAATTGACCTCCGTGAGCCTTGGGTAAATGGTGGGGCCACACCACCCAGGGCCCATCACCCTTCAGCCACAGCCAGGATGAAGCTCAGATCAAAGTCAGACCATTCTGCCTACACCTGCCTTAGAGGAAAGGTCACAGGTTTTGGTAAGAGGGTTCCTAAGTGGCCTGTTATCACCTGCGAATGCACACTACCAGAGTTGAGAAACACAAGTCAGAGCCTCAGAATAGTGCCAGACTGGCCTGAGACCAGAGAGCAAGCAATTGACATTGGTCTTGAAAAGCTGGCAGAACAGAAGCAGGGGAGGGCATGAGACAGACAGGGCAATTCAGGGGTGAATTCTCTGCCGCTGATAATGAGTCAGGACAGTTGCTGGTAGTGAACTTTCCTACCAAAGGACAAAACTGTCCTTGTCAGGATGTGGTGGTGTGGCAGGAACACTGGATTTTTAGTAAAAGACTTGGTATTGCAGCTTACGTCTGGGACTTCGAGTTCCTCTTTCTAGACCTCAACTACCCCATTCCCATTGTAATGGGACAGTAATACTGCCAGCTCCCATGTTGCCTTGAGGGTAAGAGCACTTTGCAAACTGCTCAGTACTATACCTGTTAAAGGATTTTTATTTCTGCGGCTCCTATTGACTTTTGGCTTGGCTTGATGGGGCAGGTAGGAGGAATGGTGAGCTGGTAGGAGCTCTTCCGACACACCTGAGCAGCCCGCAGCCATTGCTGATTTAATTACAGATTTCCAACTGAGAAAGCACCACTTAGGGCGCCTATAATTGAAATACTCTCTGAGGTGCACTGGCTAGAACCACATTTGAATGCCTCAAAAGATATAATTAGCCAATTGAATATAATGAGCCAGACCTTGAAAGGAAGAGACCCAACATTTCCTGAGTATTGACTACATGTCAGGTTGGGTGCTTTTCACAGATGATCACAGTTAATTCTTATAAAGTAGAAATTATTCTTATTTTACAGGTGAGGAAATTGAGGCTCAGAGAGATTAAGTAAAATGCCCAAAGTCAGAGAACTGTATCAGGATTCAAACACGTGTCTGTCTGTCTGTCTGTCTGTCTGTCTGTCTAGGTCTCCATTATGCCCTGTTGATGTCTTGCCCAAACAAGTTGAAATCTTTCTCTGATTGATTTTTTTTTTAAGATTTTACTGGGGAATTGGGGGGAGGGGAACAGCGTTGGGGCATTAGGGAAGGGGAACAGACAAGTTGCCGTCCCCTTGCTCCTCCGTCTAGCCATGGAGGACGTCGCCTCACTGGCCCATGTTGGCATCATCATTGCGCTCCTCTCAGGTGAGGCAGATCAGTTGCCTGCCTCTGGACGGCCACTCGCAGTGACTGCCGGCCACACATGGTAGCTTACAGCAGCCCACTGCAGCAGGGGCTGCAGCCTACGCCGTCACCGGCGACTCATGGCAGCCCAGCTCCAGGTTGAGCTGCTGTTCACCATCTTAGCTGTAGAGGGCAGTGTCACTGGCCCTCATATGTGGGATCCGAACCGGGGCCCTCTGGCGTCCCAAGCCAGCTCCTAACCATCGCGCCACTCGGCCGGCCCCTGATTGATTTTTAAACAAGGCAGTCGAGGCCCACCTAACTCTGGGTCCCTGGAGTTCAACCTTCTTTCTCAAGGCCACCTTTCTAGGCTGAGATCAACCACTAGCAAGGGTAGTAGAAACAATGCAAGGGAAACCTTGAGTACTATTTCCCAGCATTAATTCTCATTCCCCCAAAAAAGGAATCTAAAGGTGCCTCCAAAAAGTAAGAAAGGCAAAGAAAACAAAAGCATTCTTGGGCAGATTCATTGGGGAAGGGGTTTTATTGTTCTTGGTTTAGCGATACTTAGTGAAGGGACAAAAACATTCTCTCCATCTCCTGGGTCCTGAGATAATTCAGATTTAGAGTGACAATACACAGTCATCTAGTAAAGAGTAGCTTCTGCTTTAAAAGGAAATGGAAGCATATGTCACAGTTTGGGTTGTTCCCTCTTGTTGAAAGGCTCCCCTGCCCTCTCTTCCTTGTCTGGAAACTTATCTTTCATGTCTTAGTTTAAATGCCACCTTTTCAGAGATGGCTTCTCAGATGATCAGATTTGCAGGCTGTCTCTCACAGCACACCATCCTTCCCTTTCAAAGGTGCACTAATCACAATTTGCAATGACACGGTTAGTCATTTACCTGTGTAACATCTATCGCCACACCAGACTATTAGACCCACGAAGACAGGCACCACCAAGATGGGTCTGTGTCTTCTCCACATTTTACTGAATGCCTCACCCATGGCAGGACGAATGGACAAGCGAGAGTGCTTAAGTAAAGGGGTTTTTGTACTTGAAGGCATGAGCTCCATGGGAAACAGTAGTATATAGAAGGAGGAGAAGACTCAATTCTAAGCAGCTTTAAAAGAAGGACATGTACGACAGCACCTAATGAGGAGCCTCACGGTGGCCCTTCCAAGATTGGCACAGTAGCGCCCTAATGTCATCAGTCATCTTCACCAGCAAGAAAGTGGGGGTGGGGTGTGGACAGGCTGCTATATGGACAACAGTTGTATCCACCATACTTCCTACTTTAGACCTTGGAGGCCCCACAGTTGGAGGCTAGACTTGTAGACAGTAGGATTAAGAAAGGACATAACTTTTTACTAATTAAAGAAACAGTTTGGGCTGCAATTTCCCCCTGATTCATTAATAGAATGGTAACCCTTTACAGTTCAGAATGCTAAGTAATTCATTAGAAATCTGTTATGGAATTAGCCCAGTGTCCCTGTAGCTGAGAGATTAGACCTGGGCCCTTTTCTTGGAAGACTAAGCTAAAAAGCTTCCAGTACTAAAACCACTAGGGAGTGTCACCTGTCCAATGGCTGTGTGGTGAGACTTGAGAAGAGCTAGGAGGCCTCTCCTTTTCCATCCCTATCCCCAGCCTTGGCGCACGTCTTCCTGTTAGACTTCAGAAATTCCTCAATTATTGTCTATTCCTTGGGTTGTATACCTACCTACTTACTTGGCATCTCCACTAGACTATCTAATAGACTGCTTGAGCTTAATACACTCCCAAACTAACTCTTGGTTAGCCACACCCTACAAATCTTCTTTCCCAATCTTCTCATATTAGGAAATGGACCAACATCCTGCACTTGAGCCAAAATCTAGGAGTCATATTTGATTCATCTGCTTCCCTCACCACCCACATCCAATCCATCAACAATTCATGTCAGCTCTATCTCAAAAATATTTCCCAAGTCCAGTCACTTCTCAGCTTCCACTGCTACCAGCTTAGTTCTGGAACGCTCCTCTTTTAGCTGGACCACTGCAGTTGCCTCTTAGTTTATCTCCCTCCTGCTGCTCTATTTGGCAGCCAAGCCTTTTTGGTCATTTTAAAATGTGAAAAGATCATATCACTCCCCAACTTAAAAATCTCCAATGACTTCCTGATACCTACAGAATAAAAGTCAATCTTCCTTCGTGTCCTACATGAGGCCTACATGGCTGTGTGATCTGCCTTTTGCTCACCTCACTGACTGCTTTGTTCACCTTGCTCCAGCAACCGGCCAGTTCCTCAGGACTGTCACAGTAGTGACTTCCTCTGCCTAAAATACTTTCCCAAGAACTCTGCAGGCTGGCTTGTTCTCAGCACTTGGCCTTAACTTAAACACGTCCTCAGAGAAGCCTTCTCTAACTCCTGATCGAAAACATTGGGTTGTCGGAAAAGTCATGACGTATTTTTGCAACGAAAAACATAGAAAAAATATGTCATGACTTTTCTGACAACCCAATAGCTTGCACCTCCGGTCTCTAATTCCTCACCATATTTTCTTTTCTTTGTAGCACTGGCCATTCTTTGAAATTATTTTATTCATTGGTATACGTTTAGTATCTGTCTTCCACAGCATGATGGAAGTGCTGTGAGGTCTTATGTTGCTTATTGCTGCCCCCCCTGTACTAGAAGAGTGTCCATATTTATAAGTCCTCAATGACTACCTGTTGAATAAGTTTTAAAGCTTTTGAATCTCATATTAAAATTCAAAACTCTTTTCAAGAAGAAAGGAAGCAATAACATTTTTTTAATGTGTTGGGAAGACCGAGACACAGTAGGGGACAGAAGGCATCAAAAATATAGATAGGAGAGGCCTAAGACAATATTATGATGGGTAAGCTTACGAGCATAAGGGAAGAACAAGGATGGGTACATGGATAGGTGGTCCAGGATTTGGTCTTGGTCCATCCATGACAAATTTAGAGATTGAAGATGCTAGAGTCAAGGAAAAAGGAGTTCCTCAAAGTTATGTTCGGAGTCGTTGGATTTTTTTCCACTAAGTTTGGAGCCTTAGGCAAGTCGTTCAGCTCCCCTGGACCTTTGCCTCTCAGGGCATTGTGCTGGATGATCAGTAAGGTTTTGGCCAACTCTGATTGCTCCATGTTCATTCTGTGGTTCTTTCACTAAGTATTAATTGAATACCTACTGTGTTCCAAAAACTGTGCTCTGTGCTAGGCATATAGCAAAGGACAAGACACAATCCCTTTCTGCATGGAACTTCTAACATAGAAGACAGAGATCAGACAAATAGTTACACAAATAAATATGTCATTACAAATTGTGTTGAGAAAGGAACGTAAAAGGTACATGGGGAGTTTCTAAATGAGCACCTTGTGGGGATTGTAAGATCAGATAAATTTACTCCAAAAACGTAATATTTTCTCAATGTTAAAGGTGTTCAAGCTTTAGGGGAAAGGATGAGGTGGTTTGGGGGAGAGTTTCTGGCTGAATCCCTGCTGTGGACTGCACATGGGGTGGATGCTTTCTCCATTGCAGTGATGGATTCCACTGGTCTTGTACCTGATATATTGCATTCTCCTGGAGCTGGTCGGTGAGCTCAGTGGGTGATAGCTGGGCTGGGGGTGGGGTGGGGGAGGAGAAGGTTCTCTGCAGTGAGAAGAATAGCTTTCCTCTGTGTAGCAGATGAGGGTGAACCTTAAAAGTTCCCTCAAGGACACTTGGTATTTCTCTGCACTTTGGCCTCTATCAAAGATAGCAAGAGAAGAGATTTGGGGGCTTTTTTGCATATTGTCCAATAGAAACCACTGAGGCAGGACTGTCTGTCTGCTTGTAAGACTTGTGAAAATTCAGGGAAAATGCACACAAATTACTACTTTAAAAATGATCTTACCGGGCCGGCCGAGTGGTGCGTTGGTTAAGAGCTGGCTTGGGATGCCAGAGGGCCCCGGTTTGGATCCCACATGTGAGGGCCAGTGACACTGCCCTCTATAACTAAGATGCTGAACAACAACTCAACTTAGAGCTGGGCTGTCCTGAGTCGCCGGCGATGGCGGAGGCTGCAGCTCCTGCTGCAGTGGGTTGCCATGGGCTACCATGTGTAGCCAGCAGCCAGCATGAGTGGCCAGCAGCCACAGTGAGCAGCCGTCCAGAAGTCGGCGACTGAAGAGCGCAATGATGGTGCCAACTTGTGCCAGTGAAGCAACGTCTTCCACAGCTAGACTGAAGAACAAAACAACAGCAACTTGTCTGTTCCCCTTCCCCCAATTCCCCAGTGCTGTTCCTATCCCCCAATTCCCCAATAAAAATCTTTTAAAAAAAATTATCTTACCATAAAACGGGCCCTGCAATCAGGGAAAAATCTGCATTTGTCTGAGTCCTGGCTTTCCCTGGGCAAAGCCATCATTTAAACCCCATTTTTCTCATCTCTAAATTAGGGGAAATCATAGTAGAGACTCCTTCATGGAATTGCTATAAGAATGAAATATGGATTGTATGCAAAATACTTAGCACAGTGTCTGGCACATGACAAATATTCAATAAATATTAGCTGCAGTTTTAATAACGTATGACGTTAGCTCTGCTTATGAAATACAAGCATACTGTTAACTTATATCTCCTAACTTAGTGATTTTGTATATAAAGGTTTTGTGGAGATTGGTTTCCCCAGTGCTGCTACGCCCTTCCCACCTTCCCCAGCCTGTGAACGGCGCTAGGCCGGTAGTGTTTTTCATGCTCCTTGAAGAGCAGGTGCAAGTCCGGTCACGACTTCTCCCATCAACCTTCTTGTCAAACCCATAAAGAGTGATGATCTCTCCTCCTTGGAGCTTCCCACTTACTGTGTGGCAGCTTTTGAATTATACCTCTCTTGTTCAGACAGATTTTTTTCCTTTCCTTTACCCCTCCTTCCACTACAAAATACTACAAGTAAATATCATTTACATTGATTTTTTTTTTAAACCTACCCTCTGGGGAATCTATTCCCACCCCCTGAAAGTCTGGGAGGCCAGCCTCTGATTATATTTTTCCTAAGGCTAAGTCAAATTTTCGTTTGTTATGGAAATATTAAATCTTTTTTAAAAACAGCCTCAAGTCTTTGGGACCAACATTGATGTGGGCATCTGCTGATGACAAGAGGGCAAAGCAGGGAGGATGGTAAGGCGTTTATTGATGAGCGCAGGCAGAGAGGGTGGAGTCTCAGAGAGGGTAAGAGGGAAGGAGAGGCGTGTCTCTGGGCTGGAGGGGGCAGAGAAAGACAGAGAGAGAGAGAGAGACAGAGAGACAGAGAGACAAAGACTAATATTTTCTTAGTTTGAACTCTCCTGGGAAGAGGACCTGGGGAAAACAATAAAACAAGTACAGATTGCCTGTATAATTTTTGGAGAGTTCAAACTAAGAAAATATTTGACATGAGAAAAAAGCGTGTGTAAGAAAAATGGCTTTAATGGACGATTTAAATGCATTTTTTAAAACTGAAAGCCAGACCCAGAAAATTTCATTCAGGAATTAAACATATACATAGTAGGGCTGATAAACTAGGCACAAGTCATTTGTTTCTGACTTTGAGTCATTCTGTAGATTGGAAAAGATCGTCTCTGCATGTATTTTCTACACTTGCAAGAAACAAGAGAAAAACGGCCTTATGCGTTTTGCTGATAATTTTTTTTTAACTTTATTGGGAGACAGTGTGTTTTTCCCAGGACCCATTAGCTCCAAGTCAAGTTGTTGTCCTTCAGTCTTAGTTGTGGAGGGTGCAGCTCAGCTCCTAGTCCAGTCGCCATTTTATTTTTTCAGTCTAGTTGCTGGGGAGGAGGAGGGGGGCAGTCAGCCCATGCGGGAGACGAACTGGCAACCTTGTTGTTAAGAGCATGTGCTCCAAACAACTGAGCCACCTGGCCGCCTCGATAATGTTTTTGAGGACAAATTTTTATTTAGTGCCTGGCATGTGTTAAATATTTGGTAGAGACTTTATAAATGTGTTTGAATCAACTCTAAACACAATTCTTTGTGAGAGATATATTTCTTTCCTTTCTTTCTTTCTTTCTTTCTTTCTTTCTTTCTTTCTTTCTTTCTTTCTTTCTTTCTTTCTTTCTCTCTTTCCCTTTCTTTCTTTCTTCCTTCCTCCCTTCCCTTTTCTTCCTTCCTTCCTTCCTTCCTGCCTTTCTTTCTTTCTTTCTTTCTTTCTTTCTTTCTTTCTTTCTTTCTTTCTTTCTTTCTTTCTTTCTTTCTTTCTTTCTTTCTTTCTTTCTTTTC
>NW_017731358.1:651146-723029 GCF_001890085.2 Hipposideros armiger | reverse complement strand
AGAAAGAAAGAAAGAAAGAAAGAAAGAAAGAAAGAAAGAAAGAAAGAAAGAAAGGAGTCACTAATGTTTTAAATGAAGAAAATTCAAAGTGACTTTGATAAATAGATGGCCAGAAAATGTTTAACAGTAATGATTTCACAACTATATAGTTAAGATAAACCCAGTCAACTCTAACAATATAGTATATTAGCTGGAACATAGGCAGTTTTCAAAAAATGTTTCTCGGAATGAATATGACACTTCTGATTCTGTTTTTTAACTGACAGCCTAAAACCCTTGGGGGTTCTTAGAGCAACACAAACAGGGGGGCTATTTTTCTTTCTTTATAGATGTAGAAAGTGAGGCTCAGTGAGCTTAAATCGCTTGTCTTAAGTCACGTAACCTATAAGTACAGAAGCTGAAGTTTAAACTGGGTCTGGGTCACGCTCACTTTCCACTCCAGCCCACCTCATCAGATAGGGCCAGAGGACTATCTCTCCAATGCTACCTCCTTCTGCCTCCAAACTTGCATTGTTCATGGAACCAGGTCTCCAGGGCTCCTTCCCTTTCCCAGCTGCATTTGCTCAAAACATTGGTTCGCCCTCCCCTCCCCTCCCTCTCCTCCCCTCCCCTCCTCTCCCCTCCCCTGTGAACTTCCTGCAACTCTCCCTCCATCTCTGAACAGCACGCCCCAGGTACACTTGAAGAATTTCTTTGCCTGACAGCCTCTCAATGATATTGTTAACCCCTCAGCAACAAACACAATGTCTGATTTTTAAAATTAGATTAGTCAGTGACTTTTTTTTTTTTAACACTTCACAAATTTGCGTGTCATCCTTGCGCAGGGGCCATGCTAATCTTCTCTGTATCGTTCCAATTTTAGTATATGTGGTGCAGAAGCGAGCACTAGTCAGTGACTTTTTAATTTTAGTTTTTAATGTTTATCAAAGTTTCACAGGCACATAATTTGGAGAGTCAAATAGTTCTACAATGGTTGTTTCTAACATACTCGTTTCTGTTCTGTTTTTGGTTTTAAGTATTAACGCTTGAGCTCCCACTGTGAAATATGAGTTCAGCTCTTTCATCCTCTGCCCTAGCCACCCCTCTTATATACACATTCCTTTTCCATTTCACATGCTCCCAATATTGTTGTGCTAATGAATTTATTTAAAATTCTGTGTTTACATTGTTAAAAGACAAAACTCAATTGAGTAAATTTTGAAGATCTTATTGGCTTTCTTCAATGATTCATGAATCCAGCAGCATTCCATGTAGCAAATAGAAAGGAGCTGTGAAGAGCTATATCAAATGAAATACTTTTATAGGAAGAAGGGAGCAGGATCACGGAAGTTATACCAGGCAGGTGACTTTCGAAAAGGGATAGCAAGGATCTATCAGGCAGATTACCTCACTTGTGTTGATCAGGTGATTCCTGATTGGCTGTTTTAAGATACTATTTCTGGAAGAGCCAGAAACCTCAATTAAGCTTTAGTTTTGTGACATGGGGCTTAGCATAAGCAATTCCATTTTGTGCCTATTGTCTTGTTTTTAACAACATTGTGAAAATATAAATTGTATTTATAACAGGGCCTTTCAATAAGCTGTGGTTACTTTCCCTTTCCTGGAGTTAGTAACTGTCTTATTTTTTTATTTGCTTTGTTTCCTTTGTATTAAGCAATAAGTAAAGTTCAAGCTCTTTGCCAGAGACCTGAATCCCCTCCATAGTTATTTGGATATCAGGTATTCTATCAAGTTGATCTCAGCCAGAAGCCTCCCCTGGAGCTCTGCGTTACAGTGGAGAGGCCTGGTGGCCCTCCATGTCCCGTGCTCCCTCATCCTCCTTGGGACCCCCTGCAGCATCTTGGGGTTCCCTTCACTCCCCATCTGGGTTGGGTCTCCTGTTCCCTACATCCCATGTCTTCCTCTTTTTTGATTTACTGTCTTATTTGTGAGGAGCTCATTTTCTAGTAAGTTCATAAGAAAGGGGGCATGCAGCCATGTGTTTTTAACCCCAGCATCCCCAGTGCTTTGTATCATAGGTGCTCAATAAATGTTTATTAAATTAATGAAAAGGCAAAAGAAGTAGATAAGAGAACATTAGCAGAGAAAAAAATTATCACAAATCTAAGAGATAAAAGGGAAACAAACCTTTATAGCCTGATGTTTAAATGACTGACCAAAACTTTTAATTTATGAAGTAATAATGAAAGTTCACAAGAACACCTGCGTTTAAAGAACGTTTGTGGTCTTTTCAAAAGACAGTCTAGCACTAGGGAAAGAATACAGGCTGAGGAGTTACTTAAACTTTTTGTATCTTGATTTCTTTGCCCATCAAAAATAGGGATAATACCTACCTAGGAAAACTGTTGTGTTGAGTGAGAACTAATAGTTGCTTAGCACTTTCACCAGTCATTCCATTAAAAAGACATTTAAATTATTTGTATGCAAATATCTAGCTCAATGCCTAGCCTTTTACAGTACTTGGTACATGAAAATGACTTCCCCGGGGCGGCCGGTGGCACAGTTGGTTAAGAGCTCGAGCTCTGAACAACAGCATCACTGGTTCGATTCCCACATGGGCCAGTGAGCTGCACCCGGGCTGAGCTGCTGCTGAGCTGCCAACGGGCAGCCGGATGGCTCACCTGGTGAGAGCATATCCTCTTAAGAACAAGGTTGCCAGTTCAAATCCCACATGGGATTGTGGGTTGCGCCCCGCGCCCCCACAACTAGAGTGAAAGTGGTGACTGGACTTGGAGCTAAGTTTGCGCCCTGCACAACTAAGATTGAAGGATAAAATCTTAAAGAAAAGAAAAGAAAATGACTTCCCTTCTTTCTCCTCTTAAGAACTCAGGGCACTCTGAATTGCCTAACAACAATATCAATTGTGTTGAAAATGGTTATGAAAAACTTAGATTTGGATTCAGATGTGATAGCAGTGATAGTGGTAAGATAGTTGCCAGCTCTAATCTTGGTCCTCACAGTGATTTGCTGTGTGTCCTTAGGCAAATCTCTCCTCCTTTCTGAGCCTCATTGCTCACTTCAGTAAAATGTGGGACTGGGTGAGTGGTGACTGAGGTCCCCTAACCCCACCCAACTCTGTCGTGCTCTAGTCTCCTTCTATGAAATGCCCTTCTCAGAACTGACTCCACCCAACTGCTGTGAGCACAGTTTGCCTGCGAGATAGATGCTATCTCTGCCTCTGGCACCAGCCTCCTCCAGAACTGGGGCCCATGGTAGGTGTCCTGAGGTTGACTGGGGAGAAGCCCTCACATTCTTCGGCAACGTAATGCAAAACAGATCCCTCCTTGGCTCCAGCCAACACCAGCGAAGTGGACTTCATTGTAAAAGCTACCTTGTCAGCCACAGGCTGGGGTGATTAATGACTCTTTAATCCCACAGCAGAATACCTGACAAAATACGCTTGGGCCAAAAAAGGCAGAACAAACCTAATTAGCCTGGTCGACCCACTCACAAGGTGTGGGTTGCTAAGGACCCCAACAGCTTGGAAAGGAAGCCTCTCCCTGCCTCTCCCCTTTAGGTCTGTGAAAGAATCAAGTGTCCACAATGGGGAAGGGACTCCATTAAAAGGAGGGGGCTGGCCAATGAATAAACATGCAGGTTACCGTGTTGATATTTCACTGAATGCAGTTCTGAAGTGGGGTGCTTGGGGCCTTGGAGGCCGGCGCCCCCGGTATTGTGCTGGGGGAGGGACTGGCCATTTGAAGTCAAGGTGAGGACATACTGGGGGCAGATGGAACCTGCTTTGTTTGTGAAAGAGTTTTTCTGCTATTTATGCTAATGAGTGGGAAACACTTCTCAAGCATTTCAGATGATTCTGTAATGAGGCCTGGCAGAATGTGCCAACATTGTTGGCCCAGGACAATTTTAAACTCCCACTCGCCACATTAGCAGCCCCTTTCTTTTACATGAAGGCCCTTGGAGGGTGAAAGAGGACAATGAGGGAAGAGTGAAAACATCACAAAGAGAGGCTTTTGTTTCGCGTTCCTTTGAACCTTCTCAAAAGCCGGGTTTCAAGGGGTGTGTTGGGCCTGTCTTTCAACGTTACTGAACCCAGAATCCACTGTTGTTTAGCAACATAGAAAGCTGACCTTAATTGACTCCACTTCTGAGCAGGCTTTGTAAATCACTCTGCCCCAGAGTGAAATTTCCTGATGGGGTCTGTATGTGATACACACCATTTATACACAGGACGCTAACATGCCAATGCCATACGCAGGCCTTCACGTGTGTGCAATGATTTTCAGCCCACAGCCCATTCTTTAGTTGAATTCTCACAAGCACCCTACCTCTGGATTGGGAGTCGTTATTCTCATTTTACAGATAAGAGAACTGAGGTGCAGGGAAGGTAGGTGACCTACCTAAAGTCATATATTAAGAAAGAGTCAGAGCTGTGACCAGAATTTAGACTCCCTGACTTTCCCCACTCTATCACAGCTGTCCAGAGATCGGCCATCATGTCCCAGAGAGAGATCGTCACTGATGAGTGTCTTGAAGACAGTATTATTATTATTATTATTATTATTATTATTATTATTATTATTGTTATTTGGAGAAAGACGGGCATCTGTAGATTATGGAGACATTTTGGATTTCTCCCTTAGTTTCTGGTCATGGTAGCATTTTCTTGGCCAGGCTCCTCCTTCCACTGTGCTCGCTGTGCCCAGCTGATTGGCTTCATCTCTCTTTCTCATCCCCAAGTCACCCAGCTACAGGCACATGGCTGCTGAGTGGAGCAGTACTGGATATTCCATCTTCCTACAGGCTCTCATTTCTCTGAGCCTTATCAGTTCCAGGCCTGTGGTGAGGAAGGGGATCCATTCTGGAACTCATCTAGAAGTTTGGCTACAGTTCAACCCTGAGAGACATGTTCACACCCTCAAAGCCTCTAGACTAGTAATAATCAAAGTTGACTTTGATTTTTGACCAGGGCCGGCTTCATGGGCCTGTGATCTGTGCTGTTCCCCAGGACTCTGTGCTGGGAAGGGCCCTGTGTTTGGTTTAATCTTTTGCTGTCACTGTCTTGACATTCTAAATAATTTCATCTTGAACTGCTGTTTTGTAAGTGAAGTCCACTGAAACGGTGGAACCAGGGAGATGTATGCAGTATGCTTGTCTACCACAGTTGCTTGCTACCCCATTCATAGAGAGCATTTGCCATGCCCCAGGGGCACAGAATTCCAGGGGGCCCACAATGCATAAGAGCTCAATGAGACTCAAAGCTAGGTAAGTGTGCTATGTCTGCAACTGAGTAAGCAGGGTGCTGATGCCCCGAGAGCCCATGCTTTCTGCTCAAACCAGAATGGAAGCATGTAGAAAGAAGACAATGGCATTCTAAGAAACATGACTAACCAAAAAACACTATCTTATCTTTCTTACTCACATGACTTCTCCTTGTTAACCAGTCATTTACACTAAAAATGATGATAGAAGGAAAGGGAGAGATAGCATGCGTATTTATTACAATGTGAAATGAAAACAGTTGAGCAGTTTTAAGCAACACGTCCATTATTCTGGTCAGAACTAAAAACATGTGCATGTCTGGGTTACAGAATCAAAATTCTATAATTTTGATAATTCTGCATAGAAGTTAAATGCTCCTATTATTCGCATTTAAAATGGCATTATACAATCTAAATATGAATGGTAAAACTCATGGTAATAATTTAAAATTTTAATTTCTCTTTACTTAGAATGATAGAGATAAGAGAAGAAAGAAAAAAAAATTATATCTTAAGACTTTTAATGGAACCTTTCTTCCTGCTTTTTAAACAAGAGGCCCCATACTCTCATTTTGCACTGGGTCCTGCAAATTATGTAGCCAGCCCTGTTTCTAGCAGAAGACATATAGAAATAAATATTATGTGTTTAAAAAAAATCTTTTGTGACCACAGATCTCACAATTAACTTAATAAAAAAAAAACTGCAGTGTTAATGGTGCCATCCCTTGTGTTTTATCTGGGTGCTGTGAGAGGCTGGTGCACAGTGCTGCATTGCTCTGTGGGCAAAGGGTGGTGTGGTGGAGGCCACGTGGACGGCTACCTCTGTGAACACGGATAAATCACTTATCCTCAGGTCTCTTTTTCTTTTTTTTTTTTTTTTTTTTAAAGATTTTTTTTGGGGAATTGGGGGAATGGGAACAGTGCTGGGGAATTGGGGGAAGGGGAACAGACAAGTTGCTGTCCTTTTGTTCTTCAATCTAGTTGTGGAGGATGTTGCTTCACTGGCCCAAGTTGGCACCATCATTGCGCTCTTCTCTGGCGAGGCAGATCAGTCGCCGGCTTCTGGACGGCCGCTCACTGCGGCTGCTGGCCGCTCACGCTGGCTGCTGGCTACATACGGTAGCCCATGGCAACCCACTGCCACAGGGGCTGCAGCCCACGCCGTCGCCGGCGACTCATGGCAGCCCAGCTCCAGGTTGAGCTGTCATTCAGCATCTTAGCTGTGGAGGGCAGTGTCACTGGCCCTCATATGTGGGATCCGAACCGGGGCCCTCTGGCATCCCAAGCGAGTTCTTAACCATCGCGCCACTCGGCCGGCCCTCAGGTCTCTTTTTCTTAATCTGCACAATGGAGATAGCATATGACTTGCCCATTTGTCAGGGATTCCAGGAAAAGGGTGGATATAAAGATGTTTTGCAAAATTTAAATTGTTGTATGTACACAAAATCCTTTATGATTTTTAGTGTTATTTAAAAACCACAAAGCAGGAATTGTGAACATTGGTGTCTTTCTTCCCTCTGATTTGCAAATTAATTTTGAATGAATTCCTATCAAAATTGAATAAATCCAAATTCATCTCTTTTTTTTCTTGTAAACATATCTGTTAATAACTGTTTGGAAGATAATATTGAACTCAACATATCCACACCTTTTTTCCCCACCTTGTGGTAATATGATAAACATCAATCTTCTAAAAGGCCAGAGTGGTTTGGCCAAAGTAAGGAAGCTTTCTGAAAAAAGCAAAATATAAAGTAGTTTACACAGTATTCTATGATTACACAGTTGTCAAACCTGTGCATAGAAAAATGACAAGGAAATAAAATAAAAGCCTAACAATTAGAAAAACAACAACATGGTACAGAAGACAACTGAACCATAATCATAGATGGCCCTCTCCTAATGTGGGGTACTGTTTTTATCATGCAATTTATATAACTTCTAGATTAAAACATGTTTCTCCAAATGTAACAGCTACTCACAGGAAAAGTCTGATTGATTAACCTGCTGAGAATACAGAGAATATGCTAATTTCATTCCTCTAATACCAGCATTATAAATAGGTCTCTGCCATATAGTAAGACAGATACAGTAGAATAATGATTGTGCTGGGAGGGAAAAACATTTTTTGCCCTGTGATATTGGGAAAGTAGCTTCTCTCAACATGGGCCTCAGTTTCCCCATGTGTCCTTGGGATGGAGTAGAACATGAACTCTAAGAGGCCATCGAGCACCAACATTCTGTTTTGATGACTTTGATGTGACCTTCAAAGTCTTAGTGCTGATGGCATCCTCAGGACCAGCTTAGGTAAGGCAATGAGTATACATGGAGACACTTGGCATACAGAGGTTCCATGTCCCAAGGTGACACAGCAGATCTAGGCTCTTGAATACCTGTTCCAAATCCAAATCCAATCTGTCCCTTGGCCTGATGTGCTTTTCTCTAGATAGGACTCCTTGTCCAAGGGTGGGAGGCTCTTTTCCTAGTGCTCAGAGGATTGGGTTCAGCCCTGTTTCTGCAGGTTTCTGACCATCTCCCTAGCACACCAGCAAAGCAGGTGACCCGTAAGTGTTTGTTAGACACTGAGCTATGGTTTCTTAATTTATTATTTATTATATTTCTCTGTTCAGACTGCAAGCACTTCAAAAAGGGAGGCTTATCTAATTCATCTTTCTTCCTTAGTGCACCCACAGGGCCTAGCACATAGTAGGAGCACAGTAGATGTGAATTCAAATGTTTTGAGTAGGCCTGAATGATGGCCACCATTCATTTTGCTGCGATAGATATTCTTGCTCATGAAGGACCCTAGGCTGCCCTATATCAATGCTAGTGCATGCCTCCTGCCCACCAGTGAGAATAATCGGGATACAGTTTGTGCTTCCTGGGGAGGATGTGGACAGCCAGAAACTGTCAAGTCCCAGAAACTCTTCCCTCTCTTGAATAAAGACCACACCTTTCTTGACCTGAGGCTTTCTTCATTTTGTAGTCTTGTTTGAAATAGCATTTGGACTACACCCTATAGCCCAGCAACAAAAAAACTGTGCAAGGCTGTTCATAGCAACTATATCCATAATAGCCACAAACTGGAAACAACCCAATATCCATCGGCAGGAGAATGGGCAACCAAAATGCATTATTTCTTTACTAGGAAATACTATTCAGCAATAAAATGAGTAAACGACATGAATGAACCTTAAAAGCACGCTAAGTGAAAAGCCAGACACAAAAGAGTACTACTGAATGATTCCATTTAAATGCAGTTCTAAAACAGACAAAACTGATCTACAGTGATAGAAATCAGAACAGTGATTGCCTGGGGGTGAGATGGGGACTGCAAAGAGGGTACAAGGGAGCTTCCGGTGTGATGGAAGAAATGTTCTATATCTTGACTGGGGTGGTGGTTACATATGTCAAAACTTACTGAACTGTACCCTTAAAAACCTGTATATAGTATTGTTTGCTAAATTAACCTTCAATTAACCCCCCCACACACACACACAGGATTTGGAGCTGAAGTTTCCCGGCCTTTCTGTGACTGGCTGTCTCCCAGCTCAGATACCAGAAGGGCAAGTTGTGGTTCCTGCAGCTGTGGCCATGCTGCAGATTTCCTCACATCCGCCTAGGGCGGCCCCAGCACGTGGCCCATTTCTCATGCTGGCACTTTGCTGGCACTTTGTGAATGCCTGTTTCTCCCTGGGCTCTCTTGGGGCCCACGGAAGACACTCATCCTTCTTCCCCTTAGCGCTTCTTCAGATCTCAAGCTCTGTTTTCTTCTCTAGGCTGATCCCCAGGTTTTCCACCCATGCTTCACTGAACATGATTTCCAAACCCTTCCATCTCATAGTGTCCCTCCCCTGGATACACTCCAGCTGCTCAGGGCCCCGTTCA
Organism: Hipposideros armiger; assembly: GCF_001890085.2. Lineage (NCBI taxonomy): Eukaryota > Metazoa > Chordata > Mammalia > Chiroptera > Hipposideridae > Hipposideros > Hipposideros armiger. Next base: position 713,925 of record NW_017731358.1, on the reverse strand, counting down.
AATGATTCTCTGAACACTTTGGCAGGCAAACTCCATTTCTCCCTCCAAAGTGACTTCAGCAGGAGGAGGCAGGCTGTGAGCCATTGTCTGAATGACTCAACAGGTTAAACTTCTTTTTTAAGGGGGAAGAGAAATGAAAATGTGGTGGGAATTTTACAAAGGCTCCCATGGATGATTGACTTACATTTAAGCAGGCAACGTATTTGTGCGATGCCAGGGGGCTGATACATTAATAGATATAATTTGTAGGCTCCCAAGGAGAGGTTAAAGAGGAGAGCACAGATTCCTTTGAGCCGACTTGGTGCTCCCATGTCATCTGTCCCAGCCTTAATCAAGTTATCATATCAACCCAGTGTCTCCTGAACCCCAGCTCTCTGTCTGAATGAGGAAAAAATTTGCAGACAAATTTCTAGCAGCAGGAAGTTGGTGCTCTCCTGCGAGGCTGGATAAAAAGTACCTGTAACCTCTTCAGGCCTCCCTCTAGCTCCTGCTGGGAGTTCAGTTCAAGTGGCTCCCTTATTTGATTACGCCTCTCAGGCCTTCTCTGGTGTAGGTATCCAATTCACTGCCGTGCCCACCAGCTCCCTACGAAGCAGAAAACATTAGAGCTACTCTTTTGTGAAATTATGGGAAAGCTGAGTGGGCAAAACGCTTGTTGGGTGTGTGTGCGCGCATATGTGCGAGGAGACACACAGATGTGCACAAAGAGAGGAATGCTGTTTGTTAGCAAATGTGGCATTGATTTATATTCACTTCCTTTAGTCACAGAACAACTGAGTGACATCTCCAGATTCTCACCATAAAAAAAGAGGTAGAGAAAAAAAAACTCCTGCCCAAGTGCTATATATCATTACTGTTATTTTTTTAGTGTTTGCAAAAGCTTTACAACAGCCATAATTTACAACCAATGGACCAAATTCTTCTGTTATGAATTTCTTTGCTTCGTGACTATATAATTCAAATGATAGTGCTATACATATTTTATAACGAGGGTATTAATAATGATGGTCTTTGTAGCTGTTTTCACACGACAGATTATCAGACTGATGTGATGTGTTGGTAGGTTTGTGTGTAACCATCTCTCCTATACATTATTTTACGAGGTCATATGCGTTGTAAGCATGTGCCTACTCTAGACTGCCTTTTTCCTTTTATTGGTTTCTTTAAAAAAAAAAAAGAAAAAAGATATTTTACCCCCACACAATCACCAAAAAACACAAAAACTTGGCAAGGCAATATTTTGTATTCATTTCAGGAGATATCAGCCTAATCAGGACAAGAATGATAACAGCTTTTAACGTGCAGGTGCCTTAGGCGGCTGAGAATCTGGCCTGAGAGGCATTTTCAGATCAGCCTGCAGCTCTTGGAGGGCTTTGACACTGGAGGGGAGCTGTTAGTGCTGAAAACTCAGGATGAAATCGGCGAGTTGAGGACAGCGCTGGGCTGGTGAGAAATGGAGTTATCATTCATCTATTCATTCCCGAGGGGGGGAAAAAAGGAAACACACCCTCCGAACTCAAGATGCCTATTGATTTATCCCCTTTAACAGGCAAGACACTTGAGAACCCAACGTCTTGGGGCTCGTTAGCGATTTTTATTGAGAGAAGAACGTCCATGGCGAGTTCCCACAGGGGCTGGAAAGTCAGAGGAGCCGGGCGGGGCGGCGGGGGCGAGGGCCGAGGAGCGGCCGGCTTTTCTTTTGTGCCATAAAGGCCTTCACAATGTCTGCTGGAGTTTCAACAGTTAAAGAGACCTCGCTGCACAAAGGGGCGCGCCGGCTGGAATCGGGAAATAAATTTGATTTTCTGAATTCTTTGGCAGCTGGTGACAAAGGGCCAGGTATGGCGCCGCGGCGGGGGTGATTTTTGTAGAAGGCGGCCGCCCGGCAGGGCGCGCGAACCCAGGATGCACAAAGGCGGCTGTTCCCCAGGCACAATGGCCGGGCCGGGGCTCCACGCCGCCACCCCCTGCGCCCCCTGCGGCTCGGCCGCTTGGGCGGTGCAGCGCGAAGACGGCTCTGTGCGGAGCCCCGAGCCCCTGAGCCCTTGTGAGCCGCCCAGCCGGCTTCCCCATTCGGCCAGGCCGAGGCCGCTGTCCCCCGCTGAGGGCCTAATTGCGCAGAGACTGAGTCCAGGGGCCACCTCCTGAAGGAGAAGGGACACTTCACTTTATCTGATATATATTTTTTTAATTTTAAGATTTTTATTTAAAAATATAGCTGCCATGCATTGTATCAGTTTCAGGTGTACGCCATAGGTGTTCGACATTTATATACCTAAAGAAGTGATCACCATGTTAAGTCCAGCAACTATCTGACACCATACCCCGCTATCACCGTATTATTAACTATATTCCCCACGCTGTACATCACATCCCCGTGACTTATTTGTTTTATACCTGGAAATTTGGACCTCTTATTCCCCTTCACCTTTCCCCCCCTTTTTAAATTTTTCAGTTACAGTTGACATTTAATATTATTTTATATTAATTTCAGGTGTGTCGTGGTTACACATAGTGGTTAGACATTTACAGAATTTGGGAACTTATCCCCCTGACTAGTCTAGTACTCACCTGGCACTATACATAGTTATTACCATATTTATCGACTATATTCCCTATGCTGTACTTTACATCCTCATGGTTATTTTGTAACTACCAATTTGTACTTCTTAATCTCTTTACCATTTTTACCCAGCCACCTCCCATCTATCACCCCAACAAATCTAGCACCCATCTGATACCAAGCATAGTTATTACAATATTATTGACTATATGCCTTATGATATACCTTACATCCCCATAACTACTTTAGCAAACAATTTCTACTTCTTAATCCCTTTCCATTTTCACCCACCCTCTCTACCCCCTCCCATCTGGCAAGACACTTCACTTTATCTTAAACCTGGAATTCCAAGGGCCTTCTGCTGGGGCCACAAAGCAGCAGGAGACTTTTCAAGCTTAATTCAATTCATCAAGAAACCACATGGAACAAAATACTTTAAAACCATATATCCAACAAAAGACTTGTATCAAGAACGTACAAAGAAGTCTCAAAACTCATAAATTCGAAAACAAGCAACCCAATTTTAAAAATGGGCAAAAAATTGACCACCAAAATGAACATATGGATGGCAAATAAGCAAATGAAAATTTGTTCTACATCATTAATCATTAGAGAAAAGCATATTAAACAACAATGTCATACCACAATAAAAAAAGAAGTGTCCATAAATTCCTTACCTAATTCAGCCTTTTGCTAGGGATTAGGAAGGAGTCACCAGAAATTCCTGTTTCCTGAAACTTACCCCCAATTCCCCCAAGGTCAATGAACTGTCCCCCTACTCACCCACCCACTCTTGTCTTTACCTATCGAGTTGTGTTTGGTCATTTCATGAGTCTTAGCTGCCTGTCCTATCGGTAAGTTCCTTGAAGGTAGTGCTGGATCTTCTTCTTCCTTTGATGACAAAGTAAAAGTGCTAGGGACAACCCTGGGGAAATGTAGCTGCGAGGCCTCTAGGAACAGGAATTAATGCTTCATTCATTGATTGAAAAACATGTGCTGAGCATTGCTCACTGCCCGCTGCCCACCCTGGCCCCGTGCTGATCTCAGAACGTCTTCACCTCCTCATGCTCCTGTCACATCTTGCTCTTAAGTCTGCTGCAGTAGCAGCACGGATCAAATTGTCCTGGAACTGAAAGTGTCCAGCTCCCCCTCCAGCCTAGAGGGCCTTTGCTGTAGAATCACAGACGTGCTCTTTCTCATACTCGGAGGTGTGTGGGGGTCATATTTCTTCAAGGCCACCCTGGAATGTTCCAACAGCCACCACCTCAGACACTAGCCAAACTTTGGTCTTGTTCATTTCATGTCCAAAACAAGGGAGTCCATAATGGCGATTTTCTTTGTAGAAGATGTCAGGATTCCAGAAAAGCAGGCTTGGAAAGGAACAAAATGTGTTGAATAACATAGAGTTTACTAAGGCTGTTTCATACTCTCTCTCAGCAAAAATGTACATAAAATGAAGTTCAATATCTTTACCTGCTATTAAAATACAAGTGGCCATATTTTTTATTGCAGAAATGAGGCTTCCTTGCTGGACTAATTCTTCCTCAGGCTTCATTCATTTTGGCAGATCCTTCTTGACAGCTTCTCTCAGAACCAACACTACCAAATAATTATACCAAAGCCTGTTACTGTGTGCCCTGAGAATCTGTCTCAGAGGAGCTCTCTTTTCTGCTGGGGCCATTTTATTTCTGACTGATCCCTAATTAAATTCAGTGTAATGTGGGACCTATGTGTGTGAATGTGGACCTGTTCCTGGGAGTATGGTGTTTGCAATCAGCAGTAAGAAGCCTGGAAATGAGGCCTGATTAAATGAGAATTTAAATAGAGAACAAGTACCCTAGGAGTTCTAGAAAGATGAATTATTGCAACCCAGCAAGTGACTGACAGCAGCTTACAGTGTATGTGTTTATGCCATAATGGAGTGGTTCATTTATGTGTGTAATGCCGATAGCACAAGAATATAATTATCATACTGATAGCGTGTCAGGTATAGAAGGTTCCAACTGCTTCATTGTATTATTTATCTATTACTGCATAACAAATGACCACAATCTTGGTGGCTTCAAACAACACACATTTATTATCTCACAGTTTCTGTGGGTCAGGAGTCTAAGCATAGCTTAGCTGGGTCCCATGCTTCAGGATCTCTCATAAGGCTCTCATGTAGCTGCCAGCCAGGCTGGGGTCTTATCTGAAGCTTGCCTGGGGAAGGATCCACTTCCAAGCTCAAGTGGTTGTCGACAGGATTGGGTTCCTTGAGGGTCATTGGACTGAGGGCCTGAACTCCTGGCAGGCTATCAGCCAGAGGCCACTCTCAGTTCCTGGCCATGTGGACCTCTCTATATGGCAGTGTACTGCATAAAAGCCAGCAAGGGGGACAGCCAATAGGGAGAGGCTGCTAGTAAGATGTGTGTTATAGTCTTGTGTAATGTAATCATGGGCGTGACATCCCATCACCTTTCCCATATTCTACGGGTTAAAAACAAGTCACATTCTTGAGGGATGGGGATTACACAAGAGCGTGAATACCAGGAAGCGTAAACCATGGGGGACCTCCTCAGAGACTGTCTGCCACATTCATTTCACCCAAAACTAAACTGAGGCCCTAAAACAGGGGTGTGCCCTTAGTCATAATCTCAGTGAGTTAGTCTAGTGGTTAGACACTCATCCGGGACTCCTCGTCGGTCTGTGCTTTCCTCTGCAGCACACCTACCTCCATAATAGCATTTGTGAAGCCTCATTTCTGGAAAGCAGGCTCTGGTCTCTACGCAGCAGTCTTTGATTGCTGCCAATCCCTCCCTCCCCCCATAATCACTGTGGTCCTACTAAGGAACTCAAGGAACCACAATTCCACAAGATATCTCAAACTAAAATGGTAGAAGGAGTCCCCTTTCCAGATCAATTAAATCAGAAAATGTTAAGAATCTTAGAGTTTCTTTAGTTCTCCCCAACTCCTTTTGACAGGTGAGAAAACCGAAGTCTAGGAAAAAGAGGCAATGTATTCAAGCTCACACTGACACAGCCTGGTTCTCTTTCTCTTTAACACATTTAAGGAATCACAGAAAATGCATTGGCTTGAGTAACTGACCATAGGAAGCGCTGGCTCTGTGTGGAGGCTGTACCTCCCAGTCCTCAGCCCCACCCAAACTCTGAGACCAAAGGGGAAAATGATCAAACAAATAACAGCCTTAATCTCAACAGGCCAGGGTGTCTCTTGAGGGAAAAAGCTGCTGAGATAATAAATTCTGGACATGCAAAAGCTGCGTAAACAGTTAATTCCCAAGGGACCACACAGCACTGGCAGATACAGCACAGTGTAATAGAACCTTAGCTTTGCCTCTATAATTTCAGTAAGACTAAAATCCCACCTCAGTAGGTGGCAGTTAAGTCTCATTTGACATGAAGAGAGATGATAGAGACGAGACAGAGATGGAGATAGAGATATAGAGGTAGAGATAGAGATAAAGAGAATGTGCTTGTTTCTTCTGTCCAAGTCTCTCCTACTCTGCACTAGAAAAAAAAGGAGCTTTTTCTGACCTTCAGTCACTGCATTTGGCCAAGCAGGCGCCCAGAAAAGTTATGAACAAAATTTTCTCCCCGCTTATGCTTTTATGAAAGAGGCCTCTGGCTGCGTTCAACTTCCATTGTCCTCAGAGAACAACTGAGGGAAAAAATGAAACAGGGTGTAATGAGTTCTGTGCCTGTTCATCTTGAGTTTAGAAGCCCTAAGTTTTCTCTTTGCTGGCTCTGAATAGCTGAAATCACTCCATATGTTGGAGTGGCTCAGAGAATAGCATGAGGTTGCTCCTTGCACAGGCTGAGTGGTTCTGACCCTGGGCTGCCAGAGTTTTACCTCCTGGGCCCACATGGACTTTCTAAAGGCACTTGTTTTCCAACAGCAATCGGAATTATACTTCAGAAAAATAACCATCAAATCATTTGGGAAGAAATAAAGAAAGAACATTTATTTTAGCAGTAAGATGATCTCTTCTGGGAGGCATTACTAATTTGGTGGAAATGTGTCCATTTGAAGTAAAGTCCACATGGGTATCAGAATAACGTGGGTTGATTTTCAGGGCCTTTGAGACTCACTGACCTCACCATTTTCTGAACGTGGGTTGTCAGCAACGTGTCCCTTCGCACATGCTGCCCTCTGTACCCGTAGTAGCTTCTACATCTCCTTTCTGACCAACTTCTTCCTACTCAGCTGGTGGGGTCCAGCTCGATCACCACCTTCTCTGTGAAGCCCGCCGCTCTCCTCATCATGCGCAGGGCTGTCGCTTTCCTCTCTGGACTCTCAGCCCTTCTTGATACCTCTGTCTGGCCAGTGACTACTTTTGCTCTGGGAGACTGTGACAACATGACAATAGAGGTTTCCTTTTGCTCATTTTCATTTTTGTAGGCCTTGCAGGACTGCCGCAACTCACAGTGGCACGTGCTTTGTGGGTGGATAAATTGGTCAATTGCTTTGAGGAAAATCTCTTTGACTTGCTATTTTGAATCTTTGTTAACAAATTGCCTACTAGCATTCCTGTGTATATGCAGCCAGATATTGAACGGCATTGAAATAATATAGAGCTGCTATGTATAAATGTGTGCTTGAAAGCAGACAAAGACTTCTAGGTGGAAATGTAGCACAAATGAGTTAGAGCACTCTTGGGAATTAAAATAGGTTATCACCCTACTATCCCATATTCCTAATAATTCCCTACACTCATTGAGCATTCAGTGTGTCAGTATGTGAGGGGCTTTGCATAGACCATTATGAAGTCCCTTTGAGGTAGGTCCTACTGTGCTCATTTTTCAGGTGAGAAAACTGAGACACAGAGATGAAATAAGTTGCCCTAGGTCTCCTAGCTAGTGCCAGAGGCCAAGCGTTAGAGTCTGAGCTGTCTGACACAACCTCTCAAGGATCACAGAAGTGTTGTCCCAGGTATACACTTGCTATAACTGAGCATCTATGACACACTAGTTCCTGCTGCTGGTGCTCTGAATATATAGATGAAAGAGATCAGGTCATTGCCCTTGACATTCTCCAAGAAGGGGTGGAGGTGGGAGCTCAGACAAGCACAAAAGCTATTATAATGCAGGATGAAATGAAAGTGTCATCAAGAGGCCCCACATGCTAGGGGGAAAAGGAGGGAACACACCTCATCTGGGGTATGGATCAGAAAGGGCTTCTTGTAAGAGGTGGCATGTGAGGTGAGTCTTGAAGGATGAAGGGTGTATCAGCAGATCTGTGGGGAGGGGCCCAGATAGAGGCTACAGAAGAGAGAACCAATGGGGGCCCGTTAGGAGCTGTGAGAAAGGAGGCTGGGAGGGGAGGCGGGTCCAGCACATGGAGGCTCCTCCATCCCGGGCTACCTGCCAGGAGGATGCAGCCCATCTGGTAAGCAGAGCAAGGGCTATTTTAAATGAGCAAAGAGAACCTGCAGTCCAGATGGCCAAAGCACAGTCTAGTGGGTCTGGGGCTCCAACTACTAGTTTAATATCTCTATTAAATGAGTTCCCAACGTGTCCTTCCTTTCTGAATTTCTGTCTTCACTGTAGGTGTCTAACAATTTCTACTTCAGCCCCCACATCCCCTACCCACCCCCATTATCTTCTAATTTTGATTTGAGGGTTTTGGGAATTTTTTATTACCCTTCATATATTTGAAGGTGGTTAATAACTCGTCACCCCTCTTGGTCACCCGTGCTGAAAGCCTCCCTGCTTCCATTCTGTGATTCCCCTCTCAGCTCTCCCCAGCTGCTCCTCTATACCCTTAGTAGCACTCAGCCATGGAGCCCCAAGTTTTAACTATCACATACATTATCCTTTTGCCCTTTCTCAGCCTAAGCCTAAGTAAACATTATTAAAATCCCATTGTCTATAAAGTGAGTCGAAACTCACTCATGAGAATCTACTTAATGGCTTTGAAATGAAGCACCATCCAAGAGTTCAACCTATAAGGTGTTCATGAGAAGGGTCTCAGGTCTACCATTCCTGTGACAGGTTATCCTCCACCCCTGCCTGAATGTGTCCAGTGGTCATATTCACCGTCGAGAGAAGAGTTTGGCCCCTTCCTTCCTTCCTTACTTCTTTCCTTCCTTCCTCCCCTGTGTCATTAGCTGGGGAAAGTCCAAACTCACTGGAGAAGGTGAGGATACACCTTAGGAATTCGGTACACCCACTTCTCTCCTAGGTCATGTGGTTTCCGCTCACTCATACCTTCCACTCCCTGTGACTTAAGGAGATTGTACAACCATCCAAAACATTCTTTGAAGGGGATGCCTTGCTTATTCATTTTTGGATCCACTTAGCATGGTGCCCTGCACACAGGAATTATTCAGTATTTATTTACTTGCTTCTTTCCAGTTCACTAGATTTCATGGACTTGAAATCCATCCCCCTGCACTCCTCTTATTGTCTTGCTCATGAGAGCAGTCCCAGGAATCTGGCTCCTTCACCTGACTTTGCAGGTCTTATTCTCCAACACTGTAATCATGTGCTTAGCTCCATTCTGAAACTCCTCCTACTTGTTATGTCTCTCTAAAGCAATCACGCCTACAACTTGACTCTCAAAATGGACACAATGGGCTTTAAAATACTTTTTGAACTCCCAAGTGCTGTGAAAATGTAGAGACTACAAGTATAATGATGAGTTTTCTATGGAGGACCATAACAGTTAAGAGTAGTGATAGAATGGTGGGTTTAAGAAATGACTTTAACATATAGAGACAAGGCAAATGACAATGAATTGATTATATTAATAGCAACCTTATTATTATTACATTACTATTCTATTAATAGTAATCTTAGGAGAATAGTCTTCTTGCTTAACAAATGTTGATGAGCTATATCTTGAATATTTTTGGTGGAAAAACAAAAATTTATTTCAGGAGTATGCTTATGATTTCATTTCACCTACTTCTAAAAACTATTTGAGAAACATACAATAAGTCATCAGCCAGAAAAAGAGCAAGAGTTTGCATACTGGCCCCAGCTTTAAAATTGTGTGAGTGCTTCCCCTTCTCTTTTTTCTCTATTTGTAAAATGAGGTTGGAGCAGATAATGAGTCAAGTCCCTCTTGGCACTGATAGTCTATGGCTCATTGAGAAAACCAAACCGTCCTCTTTGATTTCTTAGAGAACTGAGTTCCCTTTCCATGGGTCTTTTCTTGGCACATATTCTCTGCCATTCATTGTTTAAGCGTAGTTTTCTCTGACGAGACCATGAGCCCTCCCAGGTCAGGAAAGCTCAGCTTTGTGCCAGCATAGCACAGTATCTGGACATAGCAGATCTCCATAAATATTGTCAAACGAAGAGGTCAGAGATGCTGAAGGCAGGTAATTGGGCTAATGAATGAAACGGAACACTCAGTAAAGGAAAGGACTTTATTTTTTAAATGTTTTGAACAATCAGTCTGAAATGTTCTTCAGGGATCCTTTCCCATGTCATCTGAGGTTGGTGAATATGTAGGACTAAAAGAATAGCATCTCTCCGTTGTTCATGGTATTTTCAGTTTGTATTAGTTTTCTGACTCTTTTAGATTTAGCTGGGGTCTGTCTGACACAGTTTAACATCATAAGTAGCTTCACAGGCTGATGGAAAAGAGCCTGCGGTGGGCACCTAGTCGTTTATTCAGGAGTGCTGGGGTATTGTGAGGCATCATTCCACCTGAGCTCCGGTGACGTCCACACATCATTCCTGAGGTGGAAAACAGTCTTTCTTCCACATGTTTTGTCTGGATGATGTTTTGCCTTTAAGAAGTAATTATAGGGCCGGCCGAGTGGCGCGATGGTTAAGAACTGGCTTGGGACGCCAGAGGGCCCCGGTTCGGATCCCACATATGAGGGCCAGTGACACTGCCCTCCACAGCTAAGATGCTGAACAACAGCTCAACCTGGAGCTGGGCTGCCTGTGAGTCGCCTGCGACGGCGTAGGCTGCAGCCCCTGTGGCAGTGGGTTGCCATGGGCTACCGTGAGCGGCCAGCAGCCAGCGTGAGCGGCCAGCAGCCAGCGTGAGCGGCCAGCAGCCAGCGTGAGCGGCCAAGCAGCCACAGTGAGCGGCCAAGCAGCCACAGTGAGCGGCCGTCCAGAAGCCGGCGACTGATCTGCCTCACCCCGGAAGAGCGCAATGATGGTGCCAACTTGGGCCAGTGAAGCAACGTCCTCCACAACTAGACTGAAGAACAAAACGACAGCAACTTGTCTGTTCCCCTTCCCCCAATTCCCCAGCACTGTTCCCATCCCCCCAATTCCCCAATAAAAATCTTTAAAAAAAAAAAAAGAAGTAATTATACTGACCTTAGGTTTTATATATACATACATATACATATATATATATGAATATAAAAAATATATGATATATATATCATATATAGATATAGATGATATCTCCTTATCATGGGGTTCAGGGATATCCTGAAAGTAGATACAAAATGTTGAGATTGTGCCAAGACTGCTGAGCTGGGGGACTGACTGTTTCCTTCTTATCAGAACAACTGCCATAGTCTTATAGTTTGGTCACTGCTTTTTGCTTAGGGCAGCATTACTGTTGGATTTACTTTCCTTGTGAAAAAATAATTTCATCAATAGGACCATTCAAATGGGACACATTGTTGGAGGATGCTGCAGTTTTGATAACAAGTTAGCATGACATCTCCTGCATCAGAATCCTTAGGTCTAGAAAGGGTCCTATACAACCTAAGTTCAAGGTCTATTGGCTGCTGGAGCCTTAGCCAAGGGAGTTCAATTCCAGGACAGATTCAGTGGGCAGAACGTACCGTGTAAACCCAAGTCAAGAGTCTGGAAAATGGCTGGACAAGTGCTGTGCCTTGCTTGGCTAAGCAGATAGAATGAGAAGAAAAAATAAATACAGAGAAGATGAAGGCTGTAGAAAATTCAGGAATAGATAAATAGAAAGAAAGGAAATATTTTACTGGTCTACAATTGAAGAAATGTAGAATTGAGTATATAGAGACTTGGGCAAATGAGTTCAGTCCTCTGGTTACGTAAAAGGGAACCTGAGGCTCAGAGAATGGCCAGGACTGCCCCAAATCACACAGCTACTTAGAGACACACTTGGAATTGGAACTCAGGTCTCCTAACTCCAGTGCTGGTAACAGGACACCATAAAGTAAGCAGAAACTTATTTTACTAAGATTATCTTTGTTTATTTAGAACCAGAGAGTGAGAGAAGAAAAGGCAATTTAATTAGTTATGATTCACCAATTGGCCCTCAATTCCTTCTTCCTTTTCTTTCTCTTAAGTCTTACAAGAAGAAGAAACTCTAATCTTTTGCTTGTCTCCTGAGAGGAACCTGTAAAAACGCCCACCTCAGGGTTTATCAGAGCAACCGCTCATTTTTTATCCCAATCTGTTGGGTTTTTTTGAAGCCTTTTTTCTGAAGCCTTATTTTCTTTTTTCAATTTTTAAACATAGGACAATTCAAACATTTCTTAGGTAGCATATGCCTCTTTATTTGACTGGGTGACAGATAACATTTTTGAGGAATTAGCTATATTCTCATTCCCCTCCCATCCCCAGCAGACAGACACATCCAGGATTTCCTTCTACCCTGGGGCCCTTCCTCTCCAGTCCAAACAGCTGGGGTATAATCCCATCACTTGTTGCTTCCAGGAAGAGTGTTATAACAAATTCAGGGAGCTAAGATGTCAATTCCTCCTGTCACCAGGGAGTAGCAGGGGACAGAGCTGGAAGAATAACCAGGGTCAGTTTATGAAGATTAAACACTAGATGAAAGAGTTTTTTCTCGATCCTATAGACTGTGAGATGGCCAGAGGAGGTGTTTAAAGGGGGGTAAAAAATGATCAGATTTAGATTTAGTTTAGAAAAGACTGGTTGAACTGTGGAGGATGGGGGTAGCAGAGAGAGTTCAGTGGCAGGGAGACCAATTACCAGGCTATTGGGGTTGTCAGAGGAAGAGGTACTGACAGCTTGACCTTGGGCAGATCCAATAAGGTTAAAAAGGAGATGGGTTCAAGAAGGAGAAAAAATAGAAGGGAGGCTTGGAAGGGTCTATGATGAAGGGATAGTGGAGAGGGCCATGAGGTAGCGGGGAGAAAGGGAGGGAGGGCAGTGGAGGAAAATGAGAATTCTGGCCTGGGAGCTACAGCATATCTAGTAGCTGGGGCAGGGGCGGGGTGGGGGGTGGCAGGGGGGTGTGGCAGGATTGGGAAGTGGAGGAGAGGGAATGATGAGTTCTGCTGTGGGTACATTGAGTTAAGGAACTTGTGGAACATGTAGGTGGACATGCCCTATAGGGAGCTGGAAACACAGGCCTGGAATCACAGAGGAAATACAGCTGAACATGCAGACTTGCAAGCCAAATGGTGATAAGAGCCATAAGCATGAGGTTCAGATGGGTTTATGCCTAAATGAATGTCCAACACCCTAGCCACAGTGTCTTTGTCTGACGCTGCACTGTCGCTGTATTAATCTTTCTAAAGCACAACTCAGACTCGATTACCCTACTGTACTGATGTGCACAACCCTCAATGGCTTTTTAAATGAAAAATGAAAGATTTCTTCATGACCTGGCCTCACCTTGCTCTTCTAGAATTATTTCCTCACGTGCAAATCCCCCTACACTGCTTATAAACTAAGCCGTGTTTTCTTGAATGCGCTTGAATTCTCATGCTCGTTGTCTTCTGCCTGCCGGGAATGCTTCGTCCGTCTCTTGCTGTTGAAATCTTACGCATTCTTCAAAGAAACAAAGGGAATCTTTCCTGGTCACCCTCATAAGTGGTCTTTTGGGTTTTTATATCTTTTTTTTTTTTAAAGATTTTTATTGGGGAATTGGGGGGATGGGAACAGTGCTGGGGAATGGGGGAAAGGGGAACAGACAAGTTGCTGTCGTTTTGTTCTTCAGTCTAGTTGTGGAGGACGTTGCTTCACTGGCCCAAGTTGGCACCATCATTGTGCTCTTCCCGGGTGAGGCAGATCAGTCGCCGGCTTCTGGACAGCCGCTCACTGCAGCTGCTGGCCGCTCACACTGGCTGCTGGCTACGTACGGTAGCCCATGGCATCCCACTGCCACAGGGGCTGCAGCCCACACCGTCGCCGGCGACTCACAGCAGCCCAGCTCCAGGTTGAGCTGTTGTTCAGCATCTTAGCTGTGGAGGGCAGTGTCACTGGCCCTCATATGTGGGATCCGAACCAGGGCCCTCTGGCGTCCCAAGCCAGTTCTTAACCATTGCGCCACTCGGCTGGCCCTGGGTTTTTATATCTTTTAGTTTGAATTGTGATAATACTTTTGCTCTGTGACACCACTCTACCCACCACCACCACACACCTTGTGACCTGCTCCAACTCCCAAAACTTCCATAGCTTGTCTCAAGGAAGGGCAGAATGAGGAGAACAAATGGGTCAGATCTTGGCCTTTGACTTTCAAAACTCAGGATGTGGAGTTCCAAGAACCTGGACTTTGGAGTTTGCATTTTATATGATAAATAATATATTTGGAAGAAGAGATTAAGAACCAGGTTTCCTTACCCCCAAATTAGATAAAGATTCTCCAGACTAGGAGAGAGCGGAATTGGAGGGACCAGATGAAGGAGAGGTTTATGGGGTTCAGAATGGGAGAACCAGGTCTAGAGGGACCATTCAGGCAGAAGAAGAGTTAACCTCCAGTCGTCATGCAGGCTCTGCTCTGGGGGGCATTGGCTGGCACTGGTAGCCAGAGTGGGCCTGCAGACCACCCAGTCTCCATCGCAGCAAATGTCCATCCCACCATCACAATGTTGGTGTGATGGACCCACGTAGCTGTCCTTCCTGTTAGACGACTGCCATGGGCCATCCATCAAGAACCACTCCTGTCAGTGCCCAGGGACCGTATCATCCCTTGCGCATGTGGACAACTCCCTTTCCAACAGCCTAGAACTCTCTTAAGCCCCAAGATGAAGTGTGGGGCTCCAGACAACCAGAGGGCTGCTGGTGATGTGAACTTCTCTTCCTCACCATAGCTATACTCCTGTGACAGTGCATGGACATAGTTCAAATTTCCCTCTTGCAGAAATACACTCCCTTACATACTTATCTATTGCCATCAGATGAAAATCTTTCTTGTACTGTAGATATTGATTACTGCCGGTATCTTCTGTTTGCGCCTCCAGAGGCACTCTCCTGTCTTCTCTATCTGCTATCTTCCCCAGTAGCTTGTTAGTGTGGGCTTTAGGCCTTTGGGCTTCCTGCTGGGTTCAGTCCAAGGGGATCCCTGGCAGGAGACTGGAGGGAGGAGAGAGAGCGGTCAGGGCATTTACTCCCTTACTGCCTGCCTCTCTGCTAGGCTGTCCTATCAAGGGAGCTCTTCCTGAGCTCTTCTCCCCTGAGTTCCTGTAACCTTTCCCTCCTCCCTTCCTCCCAAACAGGGGTGGTGACGGCTTCTCTGTTGTCAGCCACATCAGGATATTTCGTTTAACTCTTGCTTCCCTATGCCCTGCCTATATCTTCATAACCTGTGCCTTTGTGAAGCCTCCTTGAATTATCCTAATTTGGATGTGACATCTGTTTTCTGCTGGAACCCTGTGCCAGGTTATATTTTCCAAAGATGGTTAAAACAGTATATCCCATGCCACATGCTCTTCTGACAATGTGACCTTGACAGTTCTCTCTTAAGAGGAAGTGACACGGTGACTTCTGAACTAGTCATAAAAGATGATACAGGTTCTACTGATTCTCTTGGGACGTTCACCTTGGGAGCTGGGAGCTGTTATGTAAATCATATGTACGCACGCTGCCATGTTGTGAGGAAGTCCAAGCTGGCCCGTGCAGAGAGAAAACATGGAGAGACCCTGGGACTACGTGACGAGAGAGATTCCTGGCCAGCCCCCAGCTGCCTCAGTATCCCCCATCTGACTGCAACCACAGAGAGACTGGAGCCGGAAGGGCCTAGCTGAACCCTTCCTGAATCCCTGCCCCACAGACACTGTGAAAGATACTAAAATGATTGTTGTTCAAAGTTCCTAAAATTGGAGTGAATGTTATCTGGCAATAAATTACTAGGACAGACCCTGATAGATATGCTACACAAACATCTCTTCTTTCTGAGCTGTGAGTTTCCTGTAGTGAAGGGATCATGCCTTATTGTATTCCCTAGAGCAATTATCACACAACAGTCCATTTATGAATATTTGTGAATGGGTCCAAAGGATGTGGCTGTTTTGAGTTTAGGTCCTCAAGGAAGATTTGAGTGCTCTGCTCACCTGGGAAATAAGAAAATGGAGAACGTTGCATTACTGAGCACATGAAGGCAAACTATGGGTTCTGCTTCTTCTACTTGAAAATATGCCTCTTTGAACCCCAGTGACCAGCAGCAGGTTTTCCTCAGATTTAAGTCTTTTAAAATAATATTTGCATTAAGACGTAAAACACTAATCGTGCTAAAGTGAGATCATGGACTTTCCAAAAGACTTACCTAAAGCTCCACACTGAATGTGGCCTTCCTGTTTTCTCTCATTTGTGTGTGTGCATGTGTTTTGTCAGTTCAAGGCTAGAAACAGAATTGCCCCAAACTGGGAAATGGAGTTAGATGTGGAGAAAGAGGCCACTGCTTGGATAACATTCCTGAGATGATGGGTTTGAAAAGCGGGTGTGCCAGAAATTTCCTGGAAGGTTTATTTTTGCTGAGTTTTAAGCCCGACTTCAGACCAGTAGAGCTCCTGGATAATGCCAGTTTGTTGAAACATGTAGAAAGCCAGCTGTCCCTAGAAATGAGGTTCTTTCTTGCCAGCTGAGAGTTTTGTGGTCTGGCTCGCCTATGTGCCTGAACACTTAACTTTTAAAGCAAGTCATAAGGAAAGGTCAGAGAAATGTTGTGTTGTCCAGATGCAGAGCTCATAGGACTTCATCTAGACCAGTGCCTCTCCCAGCAGGGAGCTTGTGAAAATGCAGATTCTGATTCAGGCCATCTGGAAGAGGGCTGAGACTCTGCAGTTCTCACCTGCTCCCAGGTGCAGCCCACACTAGTCTGCTGACTATGCTTTGAGGAGCCGCCTGCTGGAGGGCCTGGCTTACTCACCCTGGGGAGGTCCCCAGTCTGACCCACCTCCATTGGTCAGTCCACCTACTGAGGCTCAAAGCTTTTGTTTTTGTTTTTTTGTTGTTTCAAATTTCAGGAACCTTCAAGTAAAATGAAAATGCCCTTGGTTTGGGACATGGTACAGAGTAGATCTCCACCTGAATTTGGTCAGCAAATGTCACTGCTATTTAAAATAAATGGTAATCATAATCACAACTAAAATTATTCTTGAAATTTACCCTTTGCTGGGCTCCATGCTAAAGGTTTTGTATGTTGTATCAACTCCTCTAATCCTTACAATCACCTGGTGAGGTGGGTCTCATTGTGCCCTTCTACAGATGAGGACACTGAGGCAAGGAAAAGTTAAGTTCCTTGCCCAAGGTTAAGCAGCTGGTGTGGAGCAATGCTGAGATTGGGGTGCTGTCAGACATCGGCACCCAAGATTCTGAGGAGGAGGACACGGGGAGCCCCTGTCCGTAGCAGGAGGGTCAGATCCTGGAGGAGGCAGGAGCAGATATGACGGGTCAGCCTTACCAACCTCTTTATATCTCCAGAGACAATGTGGCGACATGTTTAGCCTAAAGTGATATTATTTTGTGCATACTCACCTATTCACCATTTCTTTATCTTGTATTTCCTGAACATGCAGTGATTCACCAGACCCTACACTAGGCAATAGGCTCACTCAGCAGAATAAGCCTTATCCCTGATTCAAGTAGCTCAGAGTTTTCCTGGAGGAGGCTGAACTGCATCAGTGCCAGAGTGACAGAAACAAAATCATGCAACCACAGGCTGCTAATCTCATTGCCATTTTCATCACCCCGGAATAGACACTTTCTCATGCTAAAGTTTCAAAGTGTCTTCCCCCAACACTTAACTCTCTCAGGGATTTAGTTGGGGCCTTGGTGGCCACTCGGTGGACACCCTTTGTGTATTTCTGCCTGTCTTTGCTTATGCTGTGTCTTCCTTCTAAAGTACTTTTCAGCCCTTTCCCCTGGTTTAAATGCTACCCCAGAGACAGGCCATTTCCTCCACAAAAGCTTTTTGGATCCCCCAGCAACACAAGTCACATGGGCCTGCACTCATCTAGGGTGACCAGTTAGTTGTCCCAGGTTGCCCAGGCCTGAAGACTTTCCTGGGGTATTACATTTCTACTGCTGCATAACAAATTACCACACACTTAGCAGCTTAGACAACACCCATATTAGCTTACAGTTCTGTAGGGAGGAGTCCAGGCTGGCGTCTCTGCTCATAGCCTCAAAAGCTGACATTCAGGTGTCCTCCAGTCCTAATTCTCATCTAAGGGCTCTGGGGAGAAATCCATTTCCAAGCTCATTCAGATGGTTGGCAGAATTCAGTTTCTTACAGTGTAGGACTGAGGTCCCCATTTCCTTGCCGGCTGTCAGCTGGAGGCTGCCCAGCTCCTAGAGGCCACCCATATTCCTTGCCATGTGAATCCCTCCATCTTCAAAGCCTCTTGAAATTCCCTTGTGCTTCAAATCTCTCTGACTTCTCCCTTTCTGACTTCCAGACCCAGATTTAAAGGGCTCCTCTGATAAGGTCAGGCCCACCCTGCTCATTTCTCTATCTTAACGTCAATGCACACCTGCAAAATCCCTTCACAGCAACACCTAAATTTTATGTTTGATTGAATAATTGGGTGAAGCTGTGGGTATAGCAGGGACCGGGAATTTGGGGAGTCATCCTAGAATTCTGCCTACCCCATCTGGGATGAATGCCGCTTGGTGCTAAAATGGGGATAGTGCCGGACAAGCTGGGGTTGTTGGTCACTCTGTTTAGCAAATTCAGCAGGGAGGGCATTGCTTGTTCATCACTTGTCTTCACTTCTGACCCTAACCCACAGCGCTGCCCAAAACAGGTTCCTGGTTAGATGCACTGTATCTGCGTGACAAGGCCGCTGGTGCTTTTCTACCTGCATTGGTGCCATGCAGTGTTGGGACAAGTGGGCATATTGGCTGAGGCTGTGGGCACCAAGAAAGACAAAGCTGGATTCAAATGCTAATTTACCAGCTTTGTGACCTTTGACTAGATAAACTCGGAGCCTTCATTTTTTTCTTTCCTTCTATAAAATAGGGATGGTGACAATGTTGCTATGAAGATTAAATGAAATCATGTATAATAAACATTGCACTCCAGGCCTGGTATATAGTAAACACCCAGTGAAATCATTTATTATTATTATTATTATTACCATACCAGAGCCTGTTGAGTGCTAGCAAACAGGTGTTGCCTGTGGTGACATCTCAAAAAAAAGATGCACAGGTAAGGGCTCTCTGTCTGACCACTGAGAGTTCCCAGAGCCTGGAATAAGAGAAGGGTTTTCCTGCAGTGATGTCCTGGCCAACCTAGGTAACTGAGCTCTCCTCTGAAAATTCCTTTGGTAATTTAGTACGAGAAACACATCTTCCTTCAATTTAAAACTTTTGGGTGGTACAGCACGACAGATGTTAAATATTTTCTGTGTGTGACTCCAGAGGATAGGGGGTGGGTTGGTAATTCTGAATCCTTTGAACGTCTTAGCGGCCTGTCTGGATGAAAGGTGTATGTTGAATGTGGCATTTTATGAAATTAAAAGAAAACAATTTTCTGCTAAAGCAGCTGTGGGGTCTCTGCAGACCAGAGGGATGTCTTGAAGCAGCCAGGGTACCTCAGGGCACGGGGCCTTTTGGGAAACATCTGGAAACTGCACATCCAGCTCCAGTACAGCAAGTCAAGGATAAAGTTGTTTATTGAGGCATTCCTGCATTTCAGGACATTTCCTTGAAAAAAAAATAATAAATAAGGCCTTCTAGTGCACACTTGTGCCATGAAAAGTGTACTAAGGGGGTTTTATTGTTTTAATTAAAGTAATTCAGCTTTGAATGATTCTTTACAAAACAACGCACAAACAAAAGACATCCAAACATCCCCTTCTCCTCTTCCTCCTCCTAAAGTACACAGCTTTAGCTTTAGAGGGGGACTCACTGCCTGTGTCCTGGATCCAGCAAACCAGGTGGCCACACAATCAGCAAACCAGTAACAATTACAGGCGTTGCAATTTTCTCCTTCGCTGCCATAAACAAACACTGAGCAATGGGGCAGAGAAGGCCTGGAACATCAGAAAAGGGAATAGAAAAGCAATACAAACAGAGTTGGGTCCCAAAATTTCCACTAGGCCTCAGGCAACTCCGACGCTAAATAAATAAATAAATATATACATACATACATACATACAAAAATAAATAAAGCTTCCTCCCTTCCGCCTCCTTCCTTCAACACAAATATTCCAGTGAAGGACCCCCTAATACCTGAGCTTAGTGGAGCTTAGCGAACTGTAACAGGCCCAAACAGGGGCCGCTGTGACCCCCATGATAAATCACGTTAGTAAATCATCAGGAGATAGAGACTACCCGCGCTCCCTGCCACTCCTACACTGCCTTTAGATTACATTTAAGGGTTTGAAGTTGAGGGAAATTTTTTTTAATTGCCTTTTCAATTCCATTTATTTATGTGGATTGTATTTCCCATCATGGGCATTATTTTTTTTGCAGTCTTCTTAAATCTCTAAGCTGTCCTGCCTTCCTTTTCCATGTTACTTAAAAGAAAGCTCCCTCTCCAAAAGACTTTGATGTAATTTATAGTAACCTTTAGAGTGGTTGTCTCTGGGCCGGAAAGGATGTCGGAGTTCGTTTAAGTCCAGCAATGACCTAACAGTAATGGTAAATGATAACGGGCTAGTCGTCAGCACCAGCCTGGAAGTTCCCGGACCCATGGAATCAGAATCTGGGGGCTGGCCCAGAAAGTGTATTTAAATGTCCCTGCTGCTCATCCCACCCTTTGTGACGCTGACGTGGTTTATTGGTGGCTATATACCTGGGAACCACAGGAGGCCTCCATCTACTCCCCACCCCATCACCCCCAATTTACATGTGAAAGCTGAGTTCCAGAAAAGATAATGATCCGTCCAAAGTCATCTGAAAAGTTAGTGTAGGGGTCTCCTGACTGTGTCCAAAACTGTTCCCATGACCTGTCAATCCCCTGAAAAGTTCTCCTCATTGGCCCACCGAGGCCTAAGACATTTCCCTAGCAGCTGTGTGCACATCTGACTCCAGGGCTCAGGAATGGTCCCATAGTGACTAGGAGTGCCAGTATACTTTGAATTTACAGGGAAGTTGACTCTTTCGGCAACTACATTCACATCACTGCAAGCTCACGTGGAAGAAACTCGGTTCCTGGCCCAGCTCACTCCGTCTGGCTCAGTGTCCTCCTCTGGGTCATTGCTCTCATTTGGTGTGTTTGTCCAAGGCTGGTCCTTGTAGCTGAATGTGAGATTCACATTGATTTATTCCTTCCCTCCCTCCCTTCCTTCCTTCCTTCCCTTTTAAAGAAGAGAAAGCAATTATTTTTTTTTAGCCACTAATCCTTTGAATATTTTTATGCACTAGCTCTTCATGAGCATCTGCAGAGCTAAGTAAGTGGTGGAGTTTTGAGGCTGAGAGCAGACACCACCTCTATGCATGGGCACTGCCTCCCTCCCTGCCCTCTGTTTGGGGTGCTTGTTGGGAATATTAGTTGAGGGCAGCTCTATGCCCTGGATTTGTGCCTTCTTTACTTACTGAAAAACAAAACAGAAAGGTTTACTCCATCTATCATCACTCTTTAGTTTGTCACTGCAGTCTGTGGGGCAGTGTTCAACTCTAACATTCCACGTGCAATAGCTCAGTGATACTTTAGAAAACCAATTGACCTTATTTAGTACCATTTCATCTTTTTCTCACCTTCTCTTTTTCCCTTTCTTTTCCTTTTTCCCTCCTTTCTTCCTCTCAGTCTTTTTGTTTCTTCTCTTCATCTTCCACTGTCATTTGCTTCCTCCTCCTTCTCTTCCTCATCATTATCATCATCATCATCATCATCATCATTTCCTACCCTAGATCTGGCACACAGAGGAAAGTGGAGAAAGGAGAGGGGAGGAGAAGAAGAAATTGGTGAATGAATGAAAGAATGTCATTATGAGTATCACAGCTCTGGCTTGGGCACCTGAGTGGAGGCCTGGGAGGGTGTAATCCACAATTGAACTGCTTAAGCAACAGGCTTTTTTCTGGAACGCCCTCCTGCCATATTCCATTTGGTGTGGGGACGCTAAGTGAAGGTTACAGTTCACCTCGAGAAGAGATTGAATTCGACAGTTTGATACTGAGCCAAAATTCTCTTCTCCCTCCCGCTCCTACCACTTAATCTCAGAGATGGTTTTTTTTTTATTCCCACACAAAATGGACCTCAGCTGCAGCTTGAGGGGTAGGAACATACCTGCAACACCCACCTCGAATAACACCCGCCAACTTCTACCCCAAGCCACTCTCTTCTCTCACTAACTATCATTTTTAAGCATCACAATTTTATAACCTGGGTCATCCTACCTTCAGTGCTGTGCTGAGCCAGGCTGCAGACTGAGGCAAAAGGAGAGGCGGTCAAGGTCACATCATGCAGAGATGTTAAGAATCAAGATGTTAAGAATCTTTTGTCAGAAGACAGCCATGGTCCTAAGTAATGTTGCTTCTTGTTTAATTTTTAAAAATCTACACAATACATAAATTATATGTTTAATTTTAAAAGGTTTGAACAACATGTAAATTGAGTTAAAAGCAAAAGCCCCCTACTTTCTTTCATCTGTCCCCCAACCACAATCTTGTTCTCCCTCTTCTACTCCCAGAGGACACCGCTGTCGATGGTTTGTGTGTATCCTTCCGGAATTTACAGGTATACATTTGTACACTTATGAACATATTTGCTGTGTGTTTGTAGAAAAAAATAACTGGAAGTGGAATCGGTGGGCTACTAGGTATGCACACTTTTATTTTGATAGAAACTGGAAGGGTTCAGGTCAGTAGCTGTTCTCCAGCTGCTGTGGAAGTTTTTGAGGACGTTGATCTATTTGCCTATTCCTGCAATAATTCCTGCAATAAACCAATAATGAATATTGTTCAAAACAGCCTCACTGTATAGTAAGTTGTGATGTTGGCTGAGATAAGCCTCTCTTCATTATTCTTTTTCAAAATTCTCTTGACTATTTTTTTTACATTGCCTCACTCAGATAAATTTTGTGCAAAAGACTCTGACTTCTAGATGGCTAATTTCATCCTTTGCTGAAAGGAATATAGCATCCCTTCCTGAAGCAGGTCTGTGGCCAGGTCTACCAGCCATTCTGTAGGTCATTTATCTGAGTTAACTAGTTAGAACAAAAAATAAAGTGACAATGGGGGATAAAAGTATGAGAATACAGTGCTACGGGGAAAATGATGTCTGGAAAGAGGAACTTCTCAGCCTGCTGTGTCCCATTTTACAAATGAGAGCACTTGGACCCACAGAGGCGAAGTGATATGGGGAAGGACACACAGAGTGGGTAGCAGATGGGCAGACGGGGCTCAGGGCTGCTGGCCTTCAACCCACAGCAGCACGCCCCACACCCACCTGCCCCTGTGGGTCAGGGTGCTTTTGTTGTGGGCATGGCCCTTTATAGCTTTCAGGGCTTGTTTGTGCTGAGTATTTCATGTTCCCTGCCTGTTTACAGACCTCGTAAAGAGAGGCGGAAAGACCTGGTGGTGAAAAGTGTCTGAGTCAATAAGCGTCCCCTCAGGCACTTCTGGAGACATTATTCTTTAGAAGATGCCCCTTATCCTGCTGTATTTTCTTCATACCGCTGTCATTAGCTGGGATATTATTTATTTATTTCTCTTTACCATCTGTCATGCCCTCCCTCCCCCAGAATAGGAGGTCCATGAGAGCAGGGATGTTGTGTTGTTAGTGACGAGGTCCCCACGTGCCTAGAACAATGCCTGGCACATAGCAGCCGCTCAGTAAATGTTTGTTTTGTGACGGGATACACTGAGTGAGACTTTAGTTTGGCTACAATAACTCAATGACATAGACTGAGTGGCTTATAAATAACATAGTTTATTTCTCACGGTTCTGGAGTCTGGGAGTTCAAGAACAAGGCACCAGTCGATTTGATGTCTGCTGAGGGCCTGCTTCCTGGTTATTAGATGGCCATCTTCTCACCATGTCCTCATACGGTGGAAAGGGCAAGGGAGCTCTCCCAGCTCTCTTTTCTAAGGGCACTAGTCCCATCATAGGGGCTCTACCCTCATGATTTAATCTCCTCCAAAGGCCCCACCCCCTAATACCATCACATTGGAAGTTAGGGTTTTAACATTTGGATTTTGGAGGGGGGGATACAAACATTCAGATATTAACAGTGACTGAGGAAGCTCTTGTGGGCTTGTAGCCTGTTTCTCCAGGGAGAGGAAGTTGATAGCAGTCAGTGTCACAGCCCCATTGAGGTGGAAATCAGGGCAGGGTGTGGAGACAAACAGAGCGAGGACACAGTCTCAGGACTCTTGGTACCAGGGCAAAAAGACCTCAGACAAATAGCCCTCAGGAATTTAAGCAATTCTTTTCATCATTCATTGGATTGCTTCCCAAAACCTCCAAATGCTACGATTGTGTATGATCTTTGGACCTTTTTCTTTTAACCTTAAAGCTGAGTGAACGAAAACAATAGAGCTCACCCCAGAAGACTATTGTTGAAAGTTGCATTTGATTGTTTCACCTAAGTTCATCAGGCTGTTTAGAAGTGAAGGAGGAAATATATCATGGAGCGTTATTGGCAAGTGCTGGTTTACTGAGAGTTCGGCCAAGTTCAGAGGATATTTGACACACAGAGCTTGCCACCCTCTTCTCGGAACCAGGAAAGAGAAAGTGCTCATATCTCATCCCTTCACTAAGCCTTGGTCTCCTCATCTGTAATTGGGGTGATAACTAGCTTGGGGTGATAACTAGCTTGGGGTGCTGGAGGATGTAGCGAGCTGGTGAGTATGGAAGCACCTTGCAGACCAGCAGGTGCTATACAAATGCATTCTTGTTTTCATTATGACACTATCTGAATTCTGCGTGGTAAAGGTGGCATATACCAGGCAGGATAATTTATCCATTTGGAATTTGTTCTTACTGTATTGTCCCCTCTCATCTAGGTAGTTAGGCCTTTGGCTTTCCTTGTTTAAGGACTCTTTGGGGCACAGAATAGAAAACAGTAGTTCTTTAAGATTATTCTCTCTCCCTTTCTGACTGGGCTTTAGAGGAGATTGTGCTAATGGGGGAAGGCAGCCGGGAGGCTGGGAAACAGAAGGTGAGGGGCCGGGACAGTGGGCTGGAGAGGTTTTCCCAGACCTAAAAGAGAAGCGGTTTGGGGTTTCAGGCCCTTTCTCCCTTCCCTCTTAGGGTCCCAGGGCAGAAGCTGAGCCTTGGTGGGCCCAGGAACTGCCTTCTTTTGCAGAGGCCATGGCCCAGGAGCAGGTGATCTGCTGGCCTATAGGGACGTTGGGCTGTGAGGACATGAATGACCAGAGGCCCTTATCGCTGCTCCATGTCCACACCTTGGGCCCTTCCAGAGCGCCCAGGTGGGTGTTGCAGCTGCAGCTTCCAGGGTGAGCCCATTCACTCATGACTGACTGGGTGACTTTCTCCGCCAGCCCAATGAACTGGATTCTCCTAATCAGAATTAATTCATTTTTAGAAAAATCATGTGGCATTTCTTTCATGCTGACATTGGTGGAATAAAACCCATTAAGTGCTCCATATAAAACACAATATCTAATAAATACCCTTGGACAAAAATGTTAGGTAAATAGCAACACCTGGAAGAGACATGTCCTGAAAGAAAAGTAGAAACCAGGAAATCACTGTTTTATTTTTGCCTCTGGCACCAATAGCTCTGTGACCTTAAATCAGTCACTTCCTCTATCTGTGCCTCCATTTATTTGTTGTTCAATGAAGGGAAGTGGACTAAACTGGTCCACGTTACTGCAGATTTGGAATGGATTTGGGAAACACGCAACAGTCATGAGACCATATTCGTCACTAAGGATATAGTTTAGCAACTGTTTCAAAGCTGGTCATATTTCCACTTCAAAAATAATTGACTTTTCAGAAAAGCAGTTTCTGCGATTGCAGAAGACAGCCCAAATAAATGTGACATTCTGTCCATTACCTGCTTAAGCAACACTTGTTCATGCACTGGTGGTCTCTCTGCCGGGATTTGGGTCTTCGTGGTAATGTGTATTTCTTGGGATTTTCATTTTTTTTAAAACAAGCGCCTTTGAAAAAAAACAAAACCAAAAAAAGATCCTTCCATAACTGGGCTCGTCTTTCACCAGGTCTGGAGGAGTGTAAACAGGACCGCATGAAGCTCCTTGTTTATGTTTTTTCAATGACTTCCAGATCAAATTTGCTGTGTTTACAAGATGGAGACACTTCTTCTAACCACTGGCATTGCAAATTCAAAGGCGGGGAGGGACGCCCCAGCTGGGCTCTCTGCTCCGAGTTATCCCGTGTCTTGGATGAAGGCTCCGTGGATGCCCCAGCAGGATGAGTGTCCAGCTCAGCAGCTGCTTGTAGACACTGGTTTTTTCATACTTAAATTGAATCAAGATGCCAAGCTAGTATTATTATTATTATTATAAACTTTAAGCCTCAGGCCCAGAGATGGGATCCTGACTGCAGAGGCCATCTTTTCTCCCCATGCTTGCCAATTGCTTTCCTTTTCTCTAAGTCTCCCTCAGTTCTTGACCCATCCAGACCCCGTGAATCTCATTTTGAAGTTTCTCTTAATTCCCTTGAATCATGAACAGTGTTTACCCAGTACCCAGAAGCCCCTGAGGAGAGGGGGCATGAGGTTTGCAGGTCATCTGTTAAGGTACCCTTTAGTGTTCTGCAAAACTTTAAACATGAAGCCCTTGAGTCTTTCACTTTGGGGAAAAAAATATAGAGATAGAGATAGAGATAGAGATAGAGATATATACACACATATATAGATGATATAGATATAGACTAGATAGATAGATAGATAGATAGATAGATAGATAGATAGATAGATAAAACAACCACTTAAATCCCCTTGTTTAGATGTTGAATACTTATAAAAGGTAGTCCTTTGACCATGAAGCTGGCACCCCAGCTATCTGTCACAATGTCTTTGCAGGGGCTTTGGCAGAGGGCAGTGGGGTGCCTTGGTTCATCTGTCACTGCCATTCTTCCAGAGAGGCCACAGCATGGAGAGGGAAGAGTGGGCTTGCTTTCAGCAGCCTGATTCAAGTCAGGAGCTGACCCACCAGCAGCACTGCCTGGCTGTGTGACCTTGACTGCGCCTGACTCTCGAAGGCCCGATTTCCCCTTCTGCCCTCTTACCTCACAGGGATAAGTTGAGCTTCCATGGGATATGCCAGGCATGAAAGAATGTTGTACCTAATAAAACACCATGGAAGTAAAAAGATCTGTGACCATTTGGGCTCAAGCTTCTTGGGGAGGTGGCTAAGGGGGATCAGAGATACTGTCTGTTGCTAAGCAATGGGGATATTTGTAAAAACAAGCTGAAGTTTTTTTAAATCATTAACATCCCTGAAACTCAGACATGAGGTGTCCAATGTCTCTCTAGTACTTCCCCTTACCTTTTCTTGGACTCTGCCATGACTATGCAAATTACTTCCCTCTCTGGGACTCCAGTTGTCCCTCTGTCAAGGGTTGGACTTGGTGGTGTTTAAGGAAACTTTTAGCTCTAAAGGGCTGCAATTCTGCTCCACGGTTCTCAGGCCGGTGTGTAGGCAAATGTGACGGTGTTGGAGGGGAGAAAAGAAGAATCTCGAGTTACGCCTCTATTGAAGGGTTTTTATTTTTTTGTATATAAGCAAATGGAAACTTTATTATGAGGAAACTCAGATCTAAATCAATTTTAGTGACCATTCTTATTAGGGGTTTAGATTTCACATACACCCCCAAATTATTCTTTGACCACCCCTCCCCCCACAGACCACACACTTATTTCTGCTTTCCTTTCCCCCTTCCTTCCTTCTTTCCTTCTCTTCCTTCCCTTCCTTCCTTTCTCTCTCTTTCTCTCCCTCTCTCTTGTGCACACATGTGTGTTCTATTGTACACTATTTAAAAATTGTTTTGACATTGAGTAAGTAAAAATATTATATTTTTAAAAGTGAAAAAATGACTTATAAAGGAAGTGGACGGTGTTCCTTTGTATTTTCAGTACTTTAATCTTGTTCCTGCAACTCCCAGCCCAGGGAGCTGTGCTTGCTGTTACTCAGATAACTCCTTGACCTGGATCTGGAGGCATCTTCCTAGTCCTAGCTCTGATACTGGTTGCTGTGTGATCTTGGGACAATCACTTCTCCTCTCTGGACCACAGCTGCCTCACTGGAAAATAAAGGGTTGCTAGATAGTCTCTAAGGTAACGTCCAGACTTAAAGCTCTACATATAGGTGTCTTTCGCTTTTTAAAACCCAACATCTGAAACAATTCATAAATAAAATCCCCCCTCCCAAAATACCTTTTGACTTATGAAACAGTCCAATAAAGGTAAAAATGCTGACACTATAAAAAAAGAATTTTTTAAAATATCTGCTCCATGTTAGAAATCATTTGATTTACGTGTAGAATTTCAAAGTCTCTCATACCTATAATTGATAAATTTTTGTCTAGTTGGACATTTCAATGATGGTTCTTTATCCCTGGCAGCTGACCCTGCCCCATTTATCAGACAAATTCCCAGGAAACATCCCTGTAATGTTCAGCTGAAATCTCTAATGGGTGTGATCAAATCAGGCTTAATGTTCACTCTGATGAACAGTCACATTGAAAGCACGTGTTGCTTTCTCATTATCATTTTATTTCTGCCATTAGCCACATTTAAAAATATAAATCACTACCAACATCTTTTGGAATGAAGGTTAACCCTCTCACCTGAGAGCTGATCGTCATGGCAAGTGAGGAGATGGGGCATTGTGGAAAGTGGGGAGGGGCACAGGGCAAGGGAGCATGACTTGGGGTATGTCACTTCCCTCTCTGGGTCTCAATTTCCTCCTATGGAAATGTGGGGTTGGTCTAGGTCACTCCGAAGGGCCTTTGATGTTGATGTGCAAGGATGTCGTGCGATCATTTCAGCTGTGGTTGGGCTGCTATGCATAAGAAAATTACCCTTTAAAGTATTTCTGATAACGGCCCCTCCCTCAGGTTATGCTGGGACATAGTGAACCAACCCAAGACTTCCTGTAGCTTTAGGTGGGGAAAATGGTTCCTGTGACCCAAGAAAGTCGCCATAATGGAGAAAAGTGGGGAGTCAACAAAAGGCTGAGCTTCCCCTCTGCCCCCCGCAACAGTCTCCTGGTGGAATTGCCTTGAGCCCCATTTCCCTATTCCTGCAAGAACAAGGACAACTCTGTAGGTAGGTAGGTAGGTAGGTAGGTAGGTAGGTAGGTCTCAGGGTCCTGGGAGCAAGGAATGCAAATATGGGTCCTGGGGAACAGGTGAAAAGGCTCAACCTCCCTTTAATGGTCTAGAGAGGGGCTTTCAAACTTTTTGAGACACAGAAGTTTTTAAAAAATGAAATCTAATGTGGAACCCAATATACAAAACAAATAAAACTGGTGTTTCGCTGGCATAAATTTATTTTGTATATTCAAATTTGTGACACTTATTATAAACTCAATGAGAGATTGTTTTCACTAGCACAACTTTTTAAAATTGGAGAATACAGATGATAAGACAGACAGTTGCTGTCTTATCAGCCTTTGCATCTGATAAACTTCTCTATTTTACTGCATCGTTTTTTTTCTGTGAAACATCGCATGATTGGAGCCACATTAAAATATAGCAGGAGGAGGGCTGGCCGAGTGGCTCAGTTGGTTAAGAGCTCACTCAAGAGTTTGAGCTCTGAGCAACAGCGGTTCGAGTCCAGCCCGAGCTGAGCAGCCGCTGAGCTGCCATCAGGTAGCAGGATGGCTCAGCAAAAAAAAAAAAAATATATATATATAGCAGGAGGAACTACGCTGCAATTTTTGTTTTTCTTTATCTTTTGAACTGTACCAGACTGCCAACATTCCAAGAAGTCAAT
Source organism: Hipposideros armiger (assembly GCF_001890085.2). Lineage (NCBI taxonomy): Eukaryota > Metazoa > Chordata > Mammalia > Chiroptera > Hipposideridae > Hipposideros > Hipposideros armiger. Next base: position 684,390 of record NW_017731358.1, on the reverse strand, counting down.
CAGAACAAGAATATCCTGTTTATAAGGATGGACAAAATTGGACTTTACCGATAACTGAATCACTAACCAATCAATAAAGTAGAAATCTAGCCATTGACCTGATGACCAAACAGGCCAATCTAAGAAATACAAATCTACCTTTACCTCATCTAGCACCAGACAACTCTACTTTAATACCACTTACCTCATCTTCTTCCCTTTTCCACATATAAACCCTGAGTCCCTCTCCTGTACTGGAGGACACTATTTGAGTTTCTGTCTTTATTTGTTGCCCCCAAATTGCACTTCTTGGATTGCAACTAAACACTTGTTGCCTCTCATTCTGACATTTTATTTTTAGGTTAGCCATTCCCAAGTTGCAAATGGGAATGTCTTTTGAGGGTGGCATTGCCATCAGAGAACACGTCTCAAGTATATACAGATAGCAAACGTTTTATTCTGAAGTCGGACCTAAAATGAGTTAGAGATTTCTGTTAGTGCTCTTTAATGTGTTGATGTGGTATAATTTATGGAATGTGCATATTATTTTTTGTTTTAATTTTTTAAGTATTTCTAATTATGTAATAAAAATATAGATTTAACTGTAATGCTTGTAGAATTTCTGAATCACTTGTGTGGAATGTCTCTGGGCAATGGACATGGAGAATTCTGGGGGCCTAAGGCAGCCCTACTGGGGGACACGGGGTGACATGTGTTTTCTGCCACACAGAGGCAGGGGAAAGGGCCCATGGTGAACTGCAAACTGCTGCTATGTAAAGCTATGTTTTAAAGCCAGGTTCTCAAGACTTGCTGTATCTCCGTTACCTCCCTCTTGTGGTTTCCTAGTTGCTTTGTGGAGTTTTTATTTGTTTGTTTGTTTGTTTGTTTGTTTGTTTAAGGCTCCTGCCTCCCCTCAGCAGGCGCTAGGCCTCACCTGGAAAGATGGCGGGGCCAGCATGTTAGAGGAAGCACAGCCCTACCCTGAGACCACCGTGGTGGTGGGAGTGGTGAACCTAAGATCATTCTAAGGAGAAAGCAAATCCTAGATATGGAATGAGGGTCTCTGGAGCTGCCTTTCTCAAACCCCCATTCTGCCCTCTAGTCAGTCTCCTCTCTGTGCCAATCCTGGAGGGTCTGAGCTTTATTTTTAGTAATAAAGCCAGTATTTCCTTAATGGTCCAGTGTGCCAAGTTGTATATTAGACACTGTGGGGACACAGAGATGAATCGGCTCATGCCAGGCCCCCAGCGGCTCACAGTCAACAGAAATGTGAAATCCTAGGCTGGTTCACCTGAAAGAGAAGCTGGGTTCATGGAGCGCCTCAAATATTATTTTCAACATTGACTCGGCTTGTCTCAAAGACTTTTTGATATTAATTCATTCTTTAAGTCCCAGTAAAATCTACTTAAATGTCCACATTCTTCTGCTGCCACCCCCGCCCCCACCTCTGAAGTGTGAGAAAACACACTTCAGGATGTCTGCTAATGATTGATGGCCCAGCTCACGCTTTGTATTTGTTGGCCTGTAGGTTTAGGTCTCAGATTGTTTCAAAATGGCCAGCAGCAGTCAACATGTGGTATCTCTGAAATCTTGGAGACACCAGGTCACACGCTAGTAATATCATACAACTGAAGGAATTATTAAAAAAAAATAGAATTCTCTGTTTGTTAGTGGAGGCTGAAGCCTTTACTTCTTGGGCAGCGAGGAATAGAATCCCAGGGAAAGCAATATTGCAGAAGAAAAAAAAGGAAGAAAAGAAAGAGTGATGTCTTGCCTAAGCCCATATTTCTGCTTTTCCAGGGGGCCCCAGCAGTGGAGGGAAGCTGAGAACCATACTTTCCATGTCCTTGAACATATATCTACTTCACAATCCCACTGACAATCAAACTGCCTCTTATGTTAGTGGATGGGACTTAGCAAATGATTATCTCTGAGCCCACAGACTTCTCAGAATAGTTAAAGGTGTTAATGGTGTGGAAGATGAGAGGAGGTCTGTGAACAATTTTCAATATTTCAAAGAGCTTAACGGGAATTCCACATTTGCCTGGATATGGGTTGCAGCCTCATCAAGACACCCCCTTTCTTTGCTTTTGGTTGTGTGGGTATGCCAGGGACTATCTCAAACAAACCAGAAGCTCTGCTGTGCCAAATAGAACTGTGATGAATCACCTGGGCTTTGACAGCAGGCCGATCTGGGGTCAGCCTATGTGCATCCACTTCCTAGCCTAATGGCGTTGATGGAACTACTTGATCTCTCTGAACCTCAGTGTTCTCATCTGTAAAATAAGGACAATAACATCCACCTCACCCCGTTGTTGGAATTGGTCCATAGTAAGCCCTCGATTAAAGGTAGCTGTTATTGTTAGTAGTAACTTTGATGAATAAAAAATGAGAAACCGAATTATTATTTAATAAAAGCAGCACACCATTAGGCAAATATCTTTCAAAATTTGTAGCTCAGAGAGGTTCTAGTTGACAAAAGCTGAAACCCTTTACACCAGGCGACTGTAAGTTTTTTGATTTTCATTCAGGCAGTGGAGTGGACACATGTGCATGATTAAAATTTAATTGAAGGACTTTCATTTCGTTCCCTTGGGCTGACTGTGCATATTTTCTGGTGTCATAAAACAAGCCCAGGACCATAATGCAGGCCACATGCCCTGTGGTGACCTCTTTTAAACCACCTCTGTGTCCTCTAGATGGAAAACTGTTGATTGAAAAGGACAGAACAATACCCTCTGTCATGATGGCTGCAGATCACATTCAATCAGGACAGCATTCTATTGATTCAAAGGACACACACACACACACACACACACACACACACACACACACACACTTCCCAGATGGTGACATCAGTGACCTAGGGAGAATGGGGGAGATTTGAGGACAGTTTACCTGAGAATGACGATTTCAATCATACTACCACCCAGTGGTGGGTGAAAGTAATTTGGATAAATGAAGCCTGTTCTAGGATTTTGCTTAATTCTCAATTATCTTATGGCTAGGCTTTGTTCTTGGAAATCTTTCTTGGCGATATGTTGAGACCCATGGTTTTCTTCTTAAAAAAATAAAATAAAATAATGTGAACCTAAAACTGTTCTTAAAGAAAGACAATTTTAAAATATGTGTGTGTGTGTGTGTGTGTTGTGTTGAAAACAGCCATGAAACAAAATTTGATTCCCAACTTTTCTTCATGTTGGCATGTTACATCCCTTAAAGGCTAGAGCTTTGTACCTAATATTATGATTTCCCCAGTTATTGAACCAATTGGAAATCTGATGAATGCCAGCCTTCTTCCCCCCTACCCCCCAACACACAGCCCGCCCTCCCATTCCCTTGGTAGTAGATGTTCTTTAGAAGGTCTTTTAGGTTTTCTTTTTTTTTTTTTTAAGATTTTTATTGGGGAATTGGGGGGATGGGAACAGTGCTGGGGAATTGGGGGAAGGGGAACAGACAAGTTGCTGTCGTTTTTTTTTTTGTTCTTCAGTCTAGTTGTAGAGGACGTTGCTTCACTGGCCCAAGTTGGCAACATCATTGCGCTCTTCCCCGGGTGAGGCAGATCAGTCGCCGACCTCTGGATGGCTGCTCACAGCGGCTGCTGGCCACTCACGCTGGCTGCTGGCTACACACAGTAGCCCATGGCAACCCACTGCCACAGAGGCTGCAGCCTACGCCATTGCCGGCCACTCACGGCAGCCCAGCTCCAAGTTGAGCTGTTGTTCAGCATCTTAGCTGTGGAGGGCAGTGTCACTGGCCCTCATATGTGGGATCTAAACCGGGGCCCTCTGGCGTCCCAAGCCAGTTCTTAACCATCGCGCCACTGGCCAGCCCAGGTTTTCTTTTTCATCACATAAGGATGTTGCCATGAATAACAAGTTCCTCCTACAATTGAGGATTTTAGCTTTATGACAAATGGGATAAATTCATTTTCTTCTCTGTAAGACACTTGAAATGTAATAGTTCATTGAAGGAGGAGGGGGAAACTTATGGTTGAAATCCATTTCATTCTAGTTTTGACTAAAATGAAAGGAATGGAGATTAACAATTCAAAAATGGAGCTTGTTAATTAGAATGAACTACAATTACACGATTTTTTAGGCAGCTCACTGGGAATCATTCTCTCCTGCTTGATTATGATGATGAAAACTTATCTCTTACTAGGATAAAATGAAGTCATCTTTATTACAGAGAAAAATTGTTTCCCAAAACTGGCTGCAGAGTGTTTGTTTTTCTAGAATTTAAAAAAAAAATGCCCCTCTACTGACATGTTAAATGGTTGTTCTCCAGACCTAACTATGTAGTATTGCATGTTTGAATATGGGGGAAATTTCTCACATACTGAATCCAAACTTAATAAGCCAAACACATTTATAATAGATTTCCACAATTGGAGCATTTCAGAGTTGTAAATACCCGAACAGGTACCCAATTTCAAAATAATTTTGAGGTTACTGAAGCCATACTTACAGTGTTCTGTGCCTGTATCACATGATTTATTAGATAGAAGTTCCAGAATTCCCTTCTCCCCAAAGGAGATTAATTTATTCTTACATGATTACTGCTACATAGTCATGTAGAAATGACAGCATTAACTAAGCAAGACATCCCCTTTTAAGAAGACTCCCCAGAAAAATAAAGGGATTCTGTAGAAAGTAGGGGAGTGGGGGGAAATAGAACTATGGGCTTTAATCTCTGGAATAATTCCAATTCTGCAACAAGAGAAAGCAAGACGACCCTAAGAGGCAAACTCCACTGGCTTACGTGATTATGAGAGACCCTCTCCAATAGGGAGGCCACTTGCACCTTGCAAACCGTTTTGCCCACCACTGGCCTTTGGACAACCTGTTAGTAAGGGAAAGAAAGGCCCTTTTATGTTTAAATCTCCTTGCCTCTGTAACTGCCCTTCAGAAACCCTATCTTTCTCGTTCTCTCTTTTCTTGGCAACACTAAAAGTCTTTTGTAAACATCCTCCCGGAAAAGTCTCCGTAGATCTGTCTGATAAACTTCGAATGGGGGAGTTTAGACTCCTGTCTGAGAACAGATTGGATGGAGAGCTTAAAAGATTATTTCTTTCAGAGAAGTAGCCGAAATCACCAAGTTTGAAAAAGTGTCAAGGAAAAATAGAAAGGATACAGTCTTGGTCTTTCTATACAGAGTTTTTTATTCTCCTCAGAACCCAGAGTTCTTCTGAGCTTTGTTGCTGATTGGTGGGAGGCAGACCCATGCTCTTGATTCTAAATATACAAAGTTGGAAAAGCCAAGGGAATGAAACATTAAGAGAGGCGCTCAAAGTCAGAGCTAACTAACATATAAACCACTCTAACAAAACAGAAATAGTCCATTGTGTCTGAAATGCAATTAAAAAAAAAAAAAACTATTGCTAACTTAAGTCTCATTTTTCAAATCCATCCATCTCCTCTGCTTTCCCTCCCTCCTCCATCACAGTTCAAAAGAAATGTATTCGTTTGTTGAAAACTATTGAATTCCTCCCAAATTTAAGATTCCTAAAGAACCACACTGAAAGAAAGGACAGGGGTCTTGATGGGTTTTAGGGACAGTTCTCTCACTTCCTCTTGTCCTACTCTGGTTTCTACCCATTGGAATGTAGCTAGTTGCTTTATATGCTCTAAACAGTGTGAGTTTCCAATCCCAGAGATATTGTCAGAGAAAGATGATGGTTACTACAAAGCAGAGAGGATTCCTGCACTGGATGAAGGTGGGACCAGAGGATCCTAAAGCCTCTTCCAACTCTAAGGCCCTGGGGACCAGTCCATCAGTTTTATTTCAGAGGGACACTATGTTTCAGAAGCAATTGGTGCAGGTATCAAGAAATCATACTTAGATATTTACCCCTCCCCCCACCAGATGTTCAAACAGCAGGTGTAAATGTTTAGAGGGGACAGCAGCACATTGTAAGTTTGTTAGGCCAGGTGTTGAGTGATTGTGGAGAATGCTGAATTGGTGATGTTAAAACAAAACAGACAAAAAAAAATGAAAATCCTTCTCTTCTTTGAGTGATGTCTCTTCAGTGACACCATGACTCTGTGCTTCTAGGTGACAGACTATGTCTAATTTTTAAAATCAAGCTTTATTGAGATGTACTTGACATAAGAAAAGCTGCATATTAAAGTGTATAATTTGATAAATTTTGACACATGTGAACACCCATGAAACCATCACCACAATCAAGATAGTGAATATACCCATCAACCTCAAAAGTTTCCTCATTTCTCTTTGTGACACTTCTTAGCCCTCTCCAGCACCCTATCTGCTGCCCTCCCCTAGTCCCTAGGCAACCACTGATTTGCCATATGTCACTATAGATTAGTTTGCATTTTATAGAATTTTGTATAAATGGAATCATGGAGGATGCACTCTTTTTTTTTTTCTTCTGGCTTGTTTCACTCAGCATAATTATTTTGAGATTCCTCCATGTTGTTGCACATATTAATAATTTATTCCATTTTATTGCTAAGCAATAATCTATCATATAGATATACTACAAATTGTTTATGCATTCACTTATTCATAGACATTTGTATTGTTTCCAGTTGTGGGCTATTATAAATAAAGCTATCTTGAATATTCATGTATAAATCTTTGTATGGATATTTGCTTTTGTATCTCTTGGGTACATACCTAGGAATGGAATGGCTGGACCATATGTTAGGCAAATATTTAAATTTAAAAAAAAAACTGTTTTTCAAAATGGTTGCACCACTTTACATTCCCACCAGTGGTGTGTGAGAATTCTGGTTACTCCACATCATTGACACTACTCAATATAATGAGTCTTTTCAGTTTTAGACTGATTTTAGTGGGTTTCTCATGGGTGCAGGTCTCGTGATTTTAATTTGCATTTCCCTAATACTAATAACATATATCTTTTCATGTGCTTGATTGCCATCCATAGTCTTCTTGGATAAAATATCTGTTTAACTTTTTTGCTCAATTTGGAATTGGTTTGCTTGTTTTTTTATTATTGAGTTTTGAAAGTTCTTTGTATAATCCAGATGCAATTATCTTATCAGATCTGTGATTTGCAAATATTTTATCCAAATTATTTTTTCTTTTTTTCTTCAAAGTGTTTCTTCTTAAAACAGTCTCTTTTGAAAAGTTCTTAATTTTGGTGAAATCTAATTTATTAATTTTTTGTAATATACTATGGTTTTGGTGTTGTATCTAAGAAATCTTTGCCTAATCCTGGATCACAAGGATTTCCTCCTACGTGTCTTCTAGAAGTTTTATAGTCTTAGGTTTTATAGTTAGGTCTAAGTTTATTTTGGGTTATTTCTTGAATATGATGTGAGGTATAGATCAAAGTTTTTTTTTCTTTTTGAATTGTTTATCTAATTATTCCAGCATAATTTGTTGACTAGATCATCTTTTTCCACTAAATTGTTTTTACATGTCTGTCAAAAATCAATTAAGTATATATGCAGGGTCTATTTCTGGACTCTCTACACTATTCCATTGATCTATTTGCCCATTGTTACACCAATATCTACTGTCTTGATTACTGTAGCTTTCAAATAAGTCTTGAAATCAGATAGTGTGTGTCTCCAACTTGGTTTGTTTTCAAAAGTGTTTTGGCTCTTCTAGTTCCTTTGTATTTCCAAATTGGACAGAATTAGCCTAGTGTGTAACATACAGAAGATAATGTAAACTTCTTTAAACCACACTGGTTACCAGTTCCTTAGGAAAGACAATTCAGAAATAAATACCAGCAATGATTACTTATACTTTTATGTAGAAGTATAGTATATAGGTATCTTGAAAGATAAATGTTTATGTAACTTGAAAAAAAAAGGAAAAGAGAGAGGAGGAAAGATAAGCTTCATGAAAGAGATAAAATTTATTGGTAGGATTTTGATAAGTAAGGAGTAATCAGAACATGAGTTAGCACCTAGAAAAAATAATATAAAGTATGCTCAGCACAAATTCCAATTAGATTGGAGGAAAGGGTGCACGGAGGAAGTGGGTTGTCCTCATATTGTAGAAGGTCTTGTAGAAATAGAGGTTCAAGAGTTTTTGCTTAATTCTCTAGGCAATGAGGAGCCATGAAGATTTTATTTTAAGAGAGTGGGAGAGCGGGTGGTTTTTTTCTTTTTCTTTTAGTGAGAGAAGGTTTTTAAAAGGGAGAGAATTGTTACAGAAGTTGAATCAACAGCACTAAACTTACCTCTTCATGCTCACATCCTCTTACCATCAAATCACCTTTCACCTGCATGCTACTGGAATCGGATGGGGAGGAAGGGAGGGCTAGGGCTTGTGGGAGAGGTGGACTGGCAGCAAGGCTTTAATTTCAATGGAATGTTTTCATGGGCATCGCCTTTCCCTTCCTGGATGGGTGGATGAGTGGAGTTTCCTTGGGAGTGTTTTTCTTGGGCACTTTTATTGGATTTCAACTAAAATCACAGGATATTGGTATGGATCTTCAAGGTTTAGGTTGAATTGCCGTCCACCCTCAAAACTTCCTTGAGGTTACATTTTATCTACCCCTTCAAATGTCTACCAAACGTAGATTTATAGAATGCCGAAGCTGAAAAAGGCTTCCATCCTTATTCTCTTACTCCCTCTGTTTTGTGAAGAAATGAAGGGGAGAGAGTAATTGAATTCCAATAACATGAATCTGATCACACTGTTTGCCCCTATAAAACCCTTTAATGGCAGCCCAAGATCTTAGCTAGAGTGACCGTAGGTCCTGGTTTGCCCAGAACGGTCCTAGTTCTTGCTTGTTACCCTTTCATAGCGACCCTTTCACTTCCCCAACTGAACCAGTTTGGATGATAAATCACTGTCTATGGTTCCCCTGAAGTAATGCTTTCCAACATATGGGCCCAGGTGTGGAGACAGGCATGGTGGTGTGTGTGTGTGTGGGGGGCGGTCTCAGAGTTACTGTGGGGTGTTTGTAAGCCCATCATGCTGATATAGTTTCTCAATCAGCAGAGAGAAAAGTAGGACAATTACATTGTAAGGGTCTAATAAGAATGTTGAAGTTAAGTATAGGAACCACTTGAAAATACTGGGACATAGTGACCTACAGGATCCAGCCCTTACGCAGCCTCCCTCCTCCCCTGCTCAGTTCCTAATGCTCTGCCTCTGTTCTGTGGTCCAGCCCCAAGGGAGGACAATTCCTGGCACCCTGGACTCTGCCATGCTGTCCAGGGCGCTGTGCTCTTGAAAACGTTTTTCCTCGGCTAGAAGACATCTGCCAACCCCACTCGCCTCCACCTCCCCTCTTGTCCAACTAACAAGCTCCCACCCTTTCTTCAGTCCTCAGAGCTGTCATTGGCCTGTCCACCCCTCCTCCCACAAGCGGAGCTTCCCAGTGCCCATCAACACCCTATATTTGTTTACATGTTTGTCTCGCTCCTGGACTGTGAGCAACTTGAGGGCCAGGGCTGCTCCTAAGCTATGAGCGCAGTGACTGGTACAAGGAGGGGACACGGGAAATAACTGTCAAATGTATTCATTCAATAAATATTTATTGAGCACTACATTGCAGGGGAACCAGCAGTGCGCAAAATAATATCCCTGTCCCGGGTGTTGCAGTCCAGTCCGTGAATGGATGTGGCGTGTGAGCATGTGGGCGGATTTGCGCATCATGCATGCGTGGACATCGGTGTCTGTGCCGGCTCACGGAGGTTTCCCAGAACCCTGGGTTCCTCTCAGGAAGCCAAAACACTTCAGAACAAATCAGGCTTTTCCCAGGCAGCTTCTTTGTGAATTAAACAGCATAAATCTCTGATCTATTTAAAAACAGGGAAAGGGAAGTCTGCAGAGGCTAAAATAACTTTCTCAAGGTCGCAGAGTTGAGTGGATAGTCACGTGGGAGAGAACCCTTGTGTCTTGGACCCAGCTAAGCCCAGGGTGATGGTGGCTGTGAGCTGCACAGCGACCTGGCGGGTTCCCCCTGAGCTTGCTGGTCATCTGGGAGGTAGGAGCTCCCCATGGTTAAGTGTCTGTGAGAGGCAGAAGCAGGCTGTGTCCGTGCCTGTTACCAGGCAGGGGCCCTTTCCAGGAGCTGGTCCAAGGCCACAAAGGCTAAGCAGAAGCCTGTGTGCTGTTTGTGGTGAGGCAGGCTCTGTTCTCAGTGATTTATTTGTGAAATTCTTGGAGTGGGGCGGAAGACTTACAGCTGGGGCTGAAGTAGATACAGGTCCTGAGGCTGTTTGAGTTTGGCAAATGATAATGCAATTCACTGAAGCGAAAGAAGAGAGGGAGAGGGGCTTGGGGGAGGAGTGGAGTGGTGGAGGAATGGGAGCGAGACATTGAAATACTGAGATTCTCACGCTGAGCCCTGAGATCCTGCTGTGGACAGGAAAGATTTTTGCTCTCAGAATACTATAAATCAGTCTTGCTCTCTCTCTCTCTCTCTCTCTCTCTCTCTCTCTCTCTCTCTCTCTCTCTCTCTCTCTCTCCCTCTCTCCCTCTCTCTTCTTTCCCTCTCCATACCCACTACCCTACTCTCTCACCCCAATTCATTTCTATCTTTAAACAATCCTCCCATACCAGCTCAGATATTTTTTCTTCTTTCATTCCAAGGCTGCAATGACTGTGGGCTGCCCTGGGTTCCCAGTTCAACACTCCCTTTTCCTGCCTTCACTACCTCCTTAATTACACATATGAACACTCTTCAGGACAAAGTAGATTGAGGGTGAGCTGTGGCCTCCCAAAGGACAGAAGGAAAGGCGATGGCTCCTATGCCCATGGGAGGTGTTCATCTTCAGGTCAGGCTGGGGAAGGAGGGAGGGCCTTAACCCCAGGGGAAGCCCAGGCCTGCCTGTTCTGTCCATGGCTAGTGAGAGGCTTGCCCCATCTCCCTTCAGGTAGGTGTTTGCCAACTTTGAGCATCAGTTGGATTCCATAACAGGCCCTCCCAGTTCAAAGCAAATAAGGAGCCACAGGGAGGGGAAAGAAGGTGACTTGGAGGTGACAGAGAAATGCCAGCTGCTGGCAGGTACCCTGAGCCCTGAAACCCAGATCACTCAGCTAATCTGGGGGCTTTGCCAGGGGCTTCTCTATAACAAGCCTGGGCCTAACCCCTCTCCCAACACATTTTTTTCTGCTGCTTTAATCTTTTGCTAGTGGGCCAGTGCCCTTTCCCCACTTGCTTGTCATGACCACATGTGCCCTTCCACTTCTTCGGGTCACTTGGCTCCTCTGTGTAAGGTGAATCAGGAAGCCAAAGGGACTGACACGACTTTAACTGGAGGGGGAAAGGAAGGGTATCCTGTTAACTGAGGGGAGAAGAGCGATGTGAGGGAAGAGGGGACCTCGAGTTTCGCTCAGAAATCCTGAGTCTCACGTGTGGCAGGGCACTTGTGTACAGGAACTCTCCTCACTCTCCATTCCAGGAAACCTGGGGAAATACAGAAAATGGATGGCTGTGGCCACAGAGTCCATGCACAGTGGGGCGGGGCCCTCCCCAGAGCTCAAGAACTCAGCATCAGATTCCTGGGGCCAACTTGACAGCACAGGAGGGCCTGGTCTCCCTGCATTCTCTTTTCTCTTTACCCAGAGTGGGACTGGGATCGATTGTGGTGCCTAATATAAGCGCCCAGCACTTAGCAGGTGCTAAACGTATTTGTTGAATGAATGAATGACTGAATGGATGAATGAATGAATGATTAAAACATAAACCAAACAGACAGGGGAGTAGCGGAAGACAAAAGAAGTAGAAATCAGGAGTGAGCAGAGAATGGGGACAAGAGGTGATAAACGAGAGATCGAAAGGGGTTTTGTGTCCTCGGCAGACACTGTGTACTTGCAACTTACGAAGCATAACCATCAGCTTCTGACTGCAACATCTGGCATAAATAGTTCCATAGTTCACATTGTCTGCACATAATGACCCCCATTCAGGGAGCAGGCCTATTGGGAGGACAATTCAGGGGATTCTGGTCACAAATTTGGAGCACCCCTGGGACCCAATGATCCAGCAGTTCCATTTTACAGATAAACTAGAGTTATATGAGGGCAAGTGACATTGCCAAGGTCTAGGTGAGTTGGGGCAGGGCCCTTCTCCAGGTCAGGTTCTTCTGGTTCCACCTGGCCCCCTCCAGGGGATTTAAAGAGGCAGCTTTTCCTGGACTACACTGATTGATGGCTGTGACTCATTAGCACATGAAACCAGTCCAACCTGGCCTTTCTCTGCCCTCCCTCTCTAAATCACACCCAGCCCTGGAGCCTCTTCTAACCTCTTCTCTACTTCTACTGCTCTTACCTAAGCAGAAGCCAGGAATCCACAGCCTTTAAAAAAAAAAAAAGAAGCACTCATTTTGCTTGAATCACCTTAAGGGGCTCCGTTAAAAAATTCTTTATTTACACCTAAATTCCCCAGAGATTGAGAGGCAGGTATCTCATGCATCTGTCTCTCTGTGGTGATAGCACATAGTAGGTGCTCAGTAAGAGTTTAGTGTGAGAGTAGGTAGGAAAAGATGGAGACCAGGGGTTTATGCAGCCTGGAGAGCCATGAGCTTTCTGAACCCCCAAGAAGACATTTACCTGCCAAGGCTCCTTGTGGTTAAATGGGCCAAAAATTTAAACTAGGGCCTAGCAGCCATTTGCTGATAGGGACTTCTCATGAACCTTGCACCCCAGGAAGAACAACAAACTGAATTTCTAACCTCCTGCACCATCCTGTCTGTTTACACTGAGTCCACCACTGTAGGGAAGTTCCTCCTTTTGTCACCATGCTACCATCCAGCCAATAGACTGTGACCTGCCCCAACCAATCAGAACTGCACAATTTGGAAACCTCATTTGCATGAAACAGAGTAAAATGGGAACTATGGGCAGGAAGTTTCTCTCTCAAAGGTGGCTTCTCCTTTGTCTCAGGGGAATTTAGGTTGCTACCTAAATCTGTCTCCTGGGCTGTAGCTCTTTTTGCTTAGATAAATGCTTTTATTCCTTATTACAGTCTAAAATTAATTTTAGTCGACAGATTTGTTTGCGGGTTTTCTCAGTAAAGCCTTGGACCCTGTGGTCTGACAAGAAGGGCCTTTACTATTAGACAAGTGGACAGTGTTTGCTATTAGACCTTCGTTTATTCTGAAGTATACGCAAAGGACTGAAGTAGGCTCCCAAGCCAAGTTTAAATCAAGACAAACCAAGGTGATAGACAAGACTTAGGGAATGGAGACGCCAGCTGCAACAGGCTGCTGAGCCCCCTGCCTTTTAATATTAATTTTCAGTGATGCAAGCAAGCTTCCTTCGCAACAAGTTATGACTCAGTTCACTTCCAGTCTAACTCTGGAGTTAATATCTCACAGCCATAAATAGTCAAGAGCAGCTGTGTGTCTTGCCCCGGCATGTGGCCATCATGTGAATTTTGTTTTGATGGCTCTTTTGGAGTGGGGTCTGCCAGAATTACATATTCACTTACTTAACTGTCTTAACCAAGGGGAAAAATAAAAACATGAAGCATAGCCTTCAACCATACTTCAAAGATGGCAGCTAAGATGTTCTTATAAGGTCATAAGCAAAGTCAAGGAACATTTTAGAGATTACCAGTCTGGACTGGTGATATCCCATAGAGTTTCTTGTCATTTTAAGTGATGTCATAGGATGTTCAAGATACAATTACGTATACTTTAGCTTAAAATTTTACACACACACACACACACACACACACACACACACACACACACACACGCCTGATTATGTACATGCATCTCTTTTGCTAAGAGTTGGCTTGTGGGATAAGAGCAAATAAGAAATCAAACAATAAGCAGGCAACTCATATCTAAACGCTGCAGGTCACTGGAATTGCCTTTAAAAAAAATTTACAAAATAAAAACTATCAAATAAAAAATAGAAAACACTTTTGTACAGAGGGGAATATTACTACGAAAGGAAAATAATAAACAGAAACAAATCCTGAAGTTTTCAGTGTTTGACTGCGATGGATCCATGGTGTTTAAGGATATTTTGGGAAACAAAATCACATTATTTCATAAGTCACTAGGGCAAGTGTGATGACGGGGACCAAGCTGGGACCTGAGTTTTAGCTGTGTTATATAAAAGGAGTGGTGAGAAAGAAGTGTAAAAGAAAGGATGGAATGTTTTATGAGTGGTCTTATAGGCCTTCCAAAGGAGTTTGAACATCAGGGCGCAGTGGGAGCTATGGAAGATTTTGAAGGGGAGAAGGAAGACGATGGCAGCTGTGCTTTAGCAGAACACATCGGTAGCCTGGTGGACAGAGATTGGTGGAGATGTAGCAAAGGCAGAAATTCCAGTTCAGGTGTAGCAATTACTGATGTGCAAAATATTGAAGACACTTTAGCTGGAGTAAAGATGACAGGATAGACATGACTGTATGTAGATGGAATTATCTAAGTTTTTGGTGGATGATGATGGCAGGTGAGGGGAAGGGAGAAATGAAAGACAGCTCTGAGCCTGGCTACCTGGGAGGAAAATAATTATTAGACCTTCCAGTCCTGCCCTGGTCAGTCTGGTAGCCACTGGCCACAGGTGTCTATTGAGCACTTTAAATGTGGCTCATTTGAATTGAGATGTGCTATAAGTACTATATATGTCTAGTATTATTGGCACTATTTCAAAAACTTAGTTCCAAAAAATGTAGAAATATCCCATTAATAATTTTACATATAGATTACATGTTGAAACAGTATTTTAGATATAGGGCATTAAATAAAATTTTAAAATTAATTCCAGTTAATACCTATTTCTTTTTTAAATTAATTTATTGGGGTGACAATGGTTAGTATAGTTCCATAGGTTTCAAGTGTACAATTCTGTAATACATCATCTATATAGCACATTGTGTGCTCACCACCCAGAGTCAGTTCTTCCATCACCATATATTTGAATACCTATCTCTTTTTACTTTTTAAAAAATGTGGCTTCCAGAAATTTTTAAATTGCATACATGCCTCACATTTGATCTCCATTGGGCAGCGTGGCTCCAGTGGCTTCCGAGTGCCCTTTGATTAAATTCCAAATTCCTCACCAAGACCCTGAAGGCCCTGCGTGATCTGACTTCTACCAGCCTTCCTGGCAAGTGGGCCACACTCGCTTTGGTCAGCATGTTTCTGTCCCCCCAGCATGCCAGTGCCCTTTCCTGCCTCACGGACTTTGCCCTGGCCATACCCCTGCCTGTAATGTTCTCTTCTGAGCGTTTGACATGCTGAATCCTTCCACCATTCATATGTCATCCAGCGCAGATGTCATCTTCTCAAGAGGACTGCTTTGACCACTGTTTTTAAAACAGCTCCGTCTCCCTTCCTAACAATGCTCTAATCTCATTGCCCTATTTTATTTTCCTCAGAACACTTCATCAATATAGAAATTACCTTGTTAATTTTTTTGTTTAGTGCTTCATTATCTATCTCTTTCTGACTATAAACTCCAACAAAACAGGGACCCTGTTTATCTTATTCTCTTTTGTATCTCCAGTGCCTAGCACCATGCCTGGTACATAATGAGTATACAATATTTGATGAACAAATGAATTGAGAAATACAGGAACATTGAGAAGTGGAAGGTTTGGGGGTATCTCGATGGTTAACTGCTGTGTAACAAACTACCCACAAACTTAGTGGCTTAAGAACTGAAACCAGGCAGCCCTACACTTAGCCTGGCGATGAGAACACATCTTAGTGTCTATTTAACATGACTTTGTGTTATTTCTCTATTTTCATTAGCAGACCTTTAATATTCCTCTGTCTTCATTAGTATGGCTTTATTTCTTCAGGAGTTTCCTGCCCAGGGAAATAGTTTGTTCATTAAAGGAGCTTCCCATCAAATCTTCAATGGGAAACATCAACAGTTTGTACCCTAAGATTCTTCTACTTCTTCTGCTAGAAATCCTTGCCTTGCTGTTTCCACCAATCTTGGATTGTCACATGGTGATTCTTGACCAAATCTAATCACGTCCCTATCCTGAAAGATTGCCTTAAACCAAGCTTCCAGTTATCAATAAATTCTGACCTTACTTTCTCCTCTTAGGAGATAATAACAAAGCTTGGCCACAGGGTGTTCTCCTTTACTGCAGTAAGCAATAAACTCAGCTTTGTCTTATCAATACGTTAGGTTGGTTTATTTGGGAGCCAGATTAATAGGCTTAAAAGAACATTGTATTATCTCTCATCATTCTGTGGGTTGATTGGACTCAGCTAGGCAGCTCTTCTGCTCCATATGCTTTTAGCTGTGCTGCAGTCATCTCAGGACTCCACCAATTGCAACACCAAGATGGCTTCCTCACATGGCTGGTGCTTAGTGGTGACGGTGGGAAGGCTGGGCTCATTCGGGATGCTGACATGGCAGTGCCTCTCCCTCTCCATGTAGTCTTGAGGTCTCTCTCTCTTATGTGGCCGTTCCACCTAACCCCTCCAACAGTGTAGCTGATTTCTTACATGGCAGCTTAGGGCTCCCCAGTGTGCAAAAGCAGAGGCTGCCTGCCCTGCTTAAGGCTTAGACCTAGAATTGGCACGGTGGCACCTCTACCATCTTCTTCATTAAAAACAGTCACAGGGACAGATCAAAATCAAGAGGAGGAGAAAAAAAACTCCACTTCTCCACTGAGAGAATGACAACAAATTTGCGTCCACCTTAGAGAGCTGAATTCAGACACTTAGACGTTCGTTAATCATCATGATGGGGGAAGAGAGTGGTCAGGCTGGGCAGAGAATGAGGGAAGGCTTCTCCTCAGTCCTCAGGCTGAAGCCATGGGTCTGAGTTCAATTTGAGCAGCCACAACAAACCAGGTAGACCCTGTGCTGATCTTAGCAGAAGGAGGCAGAGAAAAGCATTAGATTGTCTCTGTGTGCCAATCTAGCTGTGAGAGACCCAACAAAGACACTCAGGATTCAAGAACCTAATAATTAAATGCTGAGCCAAACTGCATCCACTATTGGCATAGCTGCCACTCAGAAAAAGGAAATATTTTCTCTAAACTGTCATCAAAGACTCATTTTTAAAAATATAAACATTTCAGCTATAAAAGTAGCATGACCACTTTACAGAGGATTTGGAAAATGGGGAAAGGAAAAAGAAAACCCATCCATATTCTTCTTCAACACAGCCACCCTGACAGTTCCAGCATGTTATCTCCTAGTCTTACTCTGTGAGTGGGTGCTGTTGGGGTTCTTGGGAAACTGCTAAGGAATGGGTGGCTTCGTGGGGCTGACCTGTGCTTACTTCCAGGGTTACAGAGAGGACTTCCTAGTCCTTTGCAAAGGGATGTAGTTGGGAGACATGGGCTCGGTCAGGACTTTTCCTGGGTCTCTTGTCCGCTCATCTAACCAGAATGTCCCGGTTGGGCAAGTATGGTATGAATAGTCTCCCAGTACTTCATGGAAGGCAGGCCTTGGTGGAGCCCTGGTGGGGCAAGCGGGCGCACTGGAGTTTGGAGTGCTGCCTGGAGGTGGGAAAGGCAGAGAAAGAGGGAGGTGGGGAAGAAGGGAGGTCAAGCAAAGACAAAGGTTGCTTCAGGGTACAGTGTGGGGGAAATATGCCAATAGATTTGTCTATTTGCCTACTTATTCAACAGAACTTTATTGAGACCCTACTGTGTGTCGGGCATTGTAAAGTTTCTGAGACTGCAGTATGACTATGAAGGACAGATCACAGCCCATGTGATAAGCAGACTGGTAGGGGAAATACCAACAGAACACAGCAAAATAATTCAGGGGGAGGAGGCTCCAGCAAGGCTTCTAAGGAGGTAGAGTCTAAGGCAGCGGTTCTCAACCTTCCTAGTGCCGCGACCCCTTAATACAGTTCCTCATGTTGTGGTGACCCCCAACCATAAAATTATTTTCATTGCTACTCTATAACTGTAATTTTGCTACTGTTATGAATCGTAATGTAAATATCTTTTTGTTTGCCGATGGTCTTAGGCGACCCCTGTGAAAGGGTCGTTCGACCCCCAAAGGGGTCGCGACCCACAGGTTGAGAACCGCTGGTAAGGTGAGAGCTGAAGGCTATTCACCAAATGGACTGGTGAGGGTGCTGGCGATAGAGGAAGTTTTTTCAGGTGGAAGAAACAGTAAATACAAAGCTGAGAGATTTGGGAGAGGGAAAAACAAAACAAAACAATTGAAGCAGAGAAAGCTCTAGACTGGACTTCTGGAGCCTGGGGTTCTAGTCCTGGCCTGGCCCCTGACTACATCCAGGTGGGGTCCTGGGATGACCATTTTTACCATTCTTCCTCCTCTGTGATCTACCTATCATGTTACTCCTAGACTGTGAGCTCCTTGGAGGCCGTTACATTTTGCTTATTTCTGCATCCTTGGGGTTCCCAGGCCACCACCATGCACAAAGTGAACACTCAGAGGATGACTATGGAATGAACAAATGAAAGCAAAGCCAACCATTGCTCCCAGACCCCCATGTCTTCATGTGGGAAGCAAAGGTGTTGAATTAGCTATCTCTAAATTAGCTTCCACCTTGAATATTTAAAATGCTTTGCAAACTGTAGAGACGTTTTCAATAATTGTATTTATCATAAAAACAGCAGCAAATGACACTGGCCCTATAAATGGCCCTGAGCGCCATGATCAGCCACTTACAAACCTGGCCCAGGCTGGCCAGAGGTAACATTTTCCACCTCCACTGATTGGACCTGCAAAATCGGGTTGGGCGTTTTGTTTTACAGGCCTTCCTGGCTTCAGGAGTCTCCTCCTCAGTGAGGCCTTCCCAGACCACCCATTCTAAATTAGACCCCAGCCCCACTGCAGCCTCCTGCTATCCTGGCCCCCTCTTTTAGTTCCTTTATGGAGTCTACCTTGAGCTGACATTCTCTGCTTCATGTATTTATTTTCTTTTTTACTGTCTTCTCTGTGGTGGAACGTGCACTCTCTGAGAGCCATAGCCTTGCCTGTCTGGTGTCCGGGACAGTACCTGGCACAGAGTAAGCACTGCACTAACCCATGGTGAGTGAGTGACTGACTGGCCAGCCCCCACTGGGACCTGCTCTGTGGGCCGGTGACCCACGCTGGTGCCAGATGCCCCTCACTTCAGGTGCCCCATCCTGAGCTGCAGGTGACCTGAATAAACTGCAGCATCTCCTCTAAAGATACCCCTCAGGTAATAAATGCTCCTTTTAACTCACCGCAAAACTGGAATGCAAAGCACTGGTAGTCACAGATAGGAAGGAAAAGCCCAAATGACTTACACCTGGAAAGTCAGCTGCTGTTTTGTGGCTAGGGAACATTTTGCTTACAGAGACTGTACTAGTCTTGTTGCAGATGACTGTCCTGTATTGGTGGCTTTTCTGGTGTGGTCTTACCCCATAGCTAGCACTTTGGAGTCACATGTTAAGCCCTTATTGCTTTTACACACTGGTTTCTCTGAGTCACAGTGTGATTCATCCACCTCTTAAAGGACCACTCTTTTTCAAACCAGCCACACAAATATGATCTTTAAAATGTGATGCTTTTCCTGCTTCTTAAACGTTTAGGATTTATTTTCCCATTCTCACTATATAATTTGTGATTCTGAAAAATTCTTGGTAATTCATTTGTACTGAGGATCATTAATCTTTATGTTAAAAAAAAAAACAAAACGCCTTGCCTTGGATTACATTAATTCTTATGCCGCTGGGAGAGAGGAGGAAGGAAGGTCCCTGCAGTTCTCACGCCCTGAGAGATTTTATTTATGTGTGTTAAGGCAGCAAAGCAGGAGTGAGGAGAACGGATTTCCAGCTGCTCCCAGTTGGTTCTGGTTATGTATGTAGCAAAAGTGCAGGGACCACGAAGACTAAATCTGGGTTTTCTTGCCCTGGGCAGTCAGCAGGAAAGAGGTACTCACACCATCAGAGAAACAGGCTTTAGAGAGTGGTGCTCAGGCCTGTCCAATTTGGCAAAGAATGAGGGAAGTATGGCACTACAGCCAGAATAGGTGGGTTCCAGAGACTCACTTTTGTCACCTTCTAGCTGTTACCTTGGCCAAACCACCAACACACTCTTTGAAACTCTTCATGTTTGCTGCGGGGATAACAATACCAGCCCTACTTACCTACATTAATTGTTTGGGGATTAAATGGGATGGTGTTTATGAAAGCATTTTGTGAACCTTAAAGTGCTGTTCAAATGTGAGTTGCTATTTGTAATAATAGTCTCCTTCTTGCTTTACCAAAAATATATAGTTTTTGTATGGCAGGCACTGTGCCATGTGCTGGGACTACAGAAAAAATACATCATTTTTGCCTCCAAAGCTTGCACAGCTTGGGGTGGGGAGACAGATAAACAGGTCGCTATTCTCCAGTATCATCAGTGCTGTGTTATATGCCCCAGGAGAGGGCAAGAGGAGTGTGGAGGGGTCAGAGCAGGGAACTGGAGGCATCAGGATGGGCTTCCGGAAGCAGGTGAACTGAACAACACCTTGAAGGACACATATGTAGGAGGTCTCTGAATGGAGATGTGAAGGAGTGACACTTCCAGTGCAGGGACAATGTGTGCAAAGGGGTAGAAATCAGGGAGAGCATGGAGGGCTCAGGCACTGGAGCAGCTTTGCATGTGTGTAGAACATGGATGGGATGTGGCTTTCTTATAGGGAGTAAGGCAGGAGAGTAGGCCAGGGGCAAACCATGTAAGTGTCTCTAGTCATGGAGGCAGTGGGAAGCTTTGGGAAGTTTTCTCAGAGACATGGTTGTTTGGATATGTGACTGGAGTATGGCTGCTTGGAGGGAGGCAAGAATGAAAGTGAGGGACTCAGTATGGAGGAGGTACAAGCAAAAAACTTGAAAGTCCTGCAGGAAGGCAATGATGATGGGGTTGAGATGCCCAAGATAGGGAAGCCTGTCTTTTGATGGTTCCTGGTGACCTGGCAGATATAGGGACAAGATAAGGTAGTGGGGTTTTGAAAGACACATTGAGCCTGAGAAAACAGAGATAGGGCACCTCGTAGAGATGGGGACCAGGGTCATGAATTGAGTTTGAGACCTACTGACTTCCATGTGGAAATAGCCTGTGGCCAGCTGGGCCATAGTTTGGAGGTCAGGAAAGAATTCTGGGTGGACAATTCCAGATTTGCTGGTATTCATGTAGATGCCAATCACTGCCATGGGTGGCTGAGTGACAAGAGAAAAAGGACATGGGCAGGATTTCAGGGACAGTGAACTTAATGGGGTGGGTAGAGGGAAAGAATCCCATGATGGAGGTTGAAAACTCATCAGAGGGTTGGAAGGAATCAGGAGATGCCACAGGGAGGGAGGCATTTCAAGGATGGGGTTTGCACATGGTCAAAACCTCACAAGCGTTGACAGAGAAAAGGACAGGAAAGTAATCTTCTGGTTTGTCCACCGAGTTGCCCTGGCCAGAGCATGTCAGTAGAGAGGACAGCACAGAAGCCTGGTTGCAAGGGTAGCAGTGAGAGAAGTGTGGCAGTGCAGGCTATAAGCAAGATTTCAGGAGTCCATGGTGAGAAAGAAAGACGTCTCAGGGAGAGAGAGGTGCAGGGTTGGAGAAGTTGGCTCTTAAAGACTGTAGAGAAATAAATGCGTTTATATGCTGAGGGAAAAACTAAAAAAGGTAAGGGAGATTGAAGATTCAGAAATAAAAGCAAATGTTTTTGTGGGCCACCCCCCTGATGAAGGGGAAAGGTGGGGCATGCAGAGCACAGTCCCTGGGAAGGGAGGGAAGGATGGAGCCAGGTGAAGACAAGATTAAGGAGAGAAGTCAGGAGACGACACGGACCAGAAGGCTAAGGAGTGGGAGCTGGATAGCAGGAGGACAGATTTTTTTACTCCAGGAAGGAGTCTTGTTTTAGCAAGGGTATGGGGAGGCAGAGAATGTGTCCTCATTCCCGAGCCCACTGCCACACTTCCTGGTTCCTGGTACCCATGCGCCTGGGCCCAAGTGCAAATGCCAACTCAAGGTATTCCACTCCCCAGCCCAAACACTCACACTCTCCATCCCTGTACCCCACCTCCCCCTCACACCTGGGGTGGGGAAAATGCAGAGTCATCAATCCCCAGGCTCAAAAGAAACACAGAACCAGGCAATGAGGGAGTTCGTACCAAGGCTGCAGATAGAAAGGCATTTATTTAAAACAGAACAAGTTTCCAGAGTGCAATGGGAAGGCCGAGGAGGGACCCGTCAGAGAAAGGAAAGCCCAGCTGAGATCCGGACCTGTAGCTGGAAGTTGTAGGCTAAACACGAAAACTTGGCTTTTAAAAAATTAAGTTGAATTCAGCCCAATGTCAGGTTAGAAACTGATTGCTCTATCTCAATACAATCGATTGTTTGGAATCCAGCTTTTATTTTTAAACCAGTGTATGTGTGTAAATATGATGATAACCTTAGGTCTTTGATATGGGAGCTGGGCAAATATTTGAGGCAAGAACAACATTTTAAGTTATTCTTTTTGAACTGCTCCCAGCATTAAACTGTTTCAAAGTGTCTCTTCTTTGGATGGATACTCCCTGCTTTGAACTTCAAAATGAAATCTCAAAGAGATCACACTAAAGTAGTTTCAAAGTTCTCTAGATGATCATATATTATGTTCCCCCTCCAAACTGGGCCTCCCCATCTTGCTCCTCCCCTCAACTCCAAAACAATAAAACAAAAATAACTCAAATGAGTCTTTGGTGTCAGGGTCCTTGAGAGGCTTGTTCTCCTCTGCAAGGCATTAACGACCAATTCCACAATGACTTTGTTTTGTAGTGTTTTAAGGGAAACATCTATCTAATCCTGTAAGATTCTATTCGCATGAAAATAATCGTGTGTCCTAATTATGGAACAGAAAACAGGAAAGGATAACTTTGTGTGCTCAAGAATATTTGTTCTTTACAAATCTGAGGTGTGGGAAGCCTTCCTTCAAGTTTCGTATCCCATCCCTGACCCCAGGTATCTACTGGGTATTCACTAAAACGAAGAAATGCCTTAAGAGCTTTTAGACTCACTTTTACTCTTAAATGTTACACATGGCAGTTGCTTCTGAAACGGATTTGACATGGCATTTGCCCTCTCCTGGCCTTGTTAAGGAACAATATTCCTGTTTTACATTCTGATGCCTTAGGGACAAATTTTATGGCTCAGGGGAAAAGTTGATAGAAGAGAGAACTGTGTAGCAGAAAACTTGAAGTTTTGGGTGATGGTGTTTGTCAACAGCAGTAGTAGTTTTCCCCTATGCTGGAGTTTTTTGTAAACTGTATTTCTAAATTTCAGGTCTCACATGGATGACTAAACCCATAAAGTTAGTTTAATATGAAAACAGGTTACATTTGTGAATAGCAGAACAGCAAGTTACAAATAGTGCTCTTTAACATAGTTATCATTAAGTGATATTTGCAATTCTAAGGGGGAAAAATGCACTAATTTCTGCTTGACTAAAGGCAAATTGCAACTGAAAATATATCTGGACATAGAATAGTGACAGTACAGACTTATTATTAATTTAGACTCAAATTATTTACATGGACTGCAATCATGGCTCCTCTTATTCTTACGATCAAGAAAAGTTTAGTGTAAATAATATTGAAGGGCTATGTTTAACCTGCTTAAGAAAATAAGTTCTTTAAATGACTTTAATGCATTAGTTTTATGAGAGCAAGTGCTTTTGTAAACTGTGAATTCAGACTCACTACAAGTATTTGCAAAGTTTACTGCTTTTCCTGCTGGATATTTAAAATTCAGATTTTTCACTAATTCAGATTGACATTCTTGTTTAGCCAGACTAATTCAGTAAGTTTACTTAATTCACTTAGTGTACTAGTGGAAAAACTCTAGCCTGTTGGGGAAATGTTTCCTAAAGGGAAAGAGTCCTGAAAACCAACAGATCACATTACCTCTGCAGAAAAGAAGTGGGCAAGTGAAAAGGGTGGGAAGACATGTTTTAGGATGAAGAAGGAAAGTGATGGTATTTTTAACTCGTGTTATTCTATTTTCCAAGTAAAATAACAAGATATCATGGCAAAGGACAGGGTCTTAGTAGCAGATATGTGAGCAAATCCTGTCAGATGCAGGCTTCCTTGGATGTGCCACGCGGTGGGCACAATTCTCACTTAACACGGCAGGTCTCCAAGAATATAGCGTGTGGCCTATTTTCCTGCAATGGTGGAACTACAATGCCCATCCTTCAGGTCTGTTTCCATATTTTTAACTGCAGATGAAAATACTTGGTTGTACAATCAATCATCCCAAGACTTGGTCGAAAGTTTTGAAATATGCGCCATGTAGGTTCTTATGGCCACAGAGCAAGTGTTCAATCGTGAGAGGCAACACAGAAGCATGTTGAGCAGAGACTCACAGGCTATGGAGTTGAAAAGGACTTCTGGTCCAGTCTTCTCACTGTGTCAGTGAGGAAACTGAAGCCCAGAGACTTATGGGGACTTGCTCAGCACCTCACAGATAGTGGCCTATTTGGAACCAGGATTTTGTGACTCTGGTTCAGTTCTTTGACCACAGGAAGGTGACTGTGCTCCTTCAAAAGATATTAGTATTGTAAAATGATTAACCTTGAAATTAACCGTTTGATAACAACTTTTTAAAGTGGAATTTAATTATTTACTGTGCTAGCAATTTATATGATCACAAAAATTCATCATAATTTGGAAGAACAGAAAGTTATCTGTTATGACGCGTGACCTTCTTTTGTACCGCCATGTACACTACTACTCTTTTATGGCATTTAACATGGGTAATTCTTTTTTTTTTTTTTTTTACTGGTCTGTTTTGCCTACTAGGCTGTGAATAATTATGAAATGAATACATGAAATTCAGAAACGAAGGAAGAAGCAGTGGTCCTTTCACATGGGGCCTGGTGCAATGACAAGCCGATCCTGAAATGACTGGGCAAAGGCCAGGGCTGGCTTTCTTGTTCGGTGAACGTACCTCACCGTGATTGTTTAGGAACAAAATAGCTGATGCTTATCGAGGGCTTTATGTGCCAAGCACCATTCTAAATGCTTTATGCCCATTTACTCATTTCATCCTCTCAACCCTATGAAATACTAGCCAAAGAACCCTAAGTTCTAAATGTAGCACGCGGTTACAAAACTGAGGCAGGAAGAAGTGAAGTAATTTGCCTTTTGCTTTTACAACCTAAGCAATCTGAAGCCAGATCATGCGCTTTTAACCCAGAGGCTATCCCGCACCAAGCCAAGGACAGACGCAGACAATTTAGCCCTCTCTTTTTGACCTCTAAGCCAATTTACGTATTTGAAAATTGAAATACCACCATGGCGAACGTCCTGAAATTTCCCTACACTGGACCTTTAATATTTATCGGTGTCGGTGTTTCCCTTCCCCTTCCTATTATTCCTCTCTCTTCTTGTTGAACTCATCTTTCACCTCTCGGTTGCAAGTGCCAACTCTCTGAAAAACTTAGCTGGTTTCCTCTCAAATCAGAATTAATCTCTCTGTTCTGAGGTGCCCTTTTGTTGAAACCTCATTTTTGGCACTTACCACGTCGTGCCTGGGATGAGTCACTTGAGTGTTTATCTCCCTGGCTATAAACTGTAGAGCTCTGCGAGGGCAGGGGCTGTGTGGGAATTAGTGTTATCTCCTTAGTGCTTGCAGTGGGCTTGCTGGGCATTTAGTTGGTGCTCAGGGTTTCTGGAAATGACATTCACTTTTTAATGCGTCCAGAGCTGCTGTCTGGTGATTCCGTCTGTGCTGGGCAGGCTGTGTGGGCTGAGATGCCCTTGCCCTGCCCCCCACCTTCCTCTGCCTGCTCCTGCCCCGGCTTGGCCTAAACTCTTGGCAGGGCTCGGCAGGCTGCGAGGGCCTCTGGTGCCCTGACACTGGCCTCGGCCCAGTTTCCCCAGCTTCTAAATGCGGCCCGGAGCTACCGGGGGAACTGGAAAAACACTGGCAGGCCGCCCCGCCCCGAGGCCCTGGCGGGGCCGCGCCGCCGCATTTCTGCGGCTAAGGCCTGCTGCTTGGGAGGCGCTGGGGCCTGGGGCGGGGGAAGCGGCCGGGCGCGGGCGGCTGCCTGCCTGTCAGCGGGAGCGGGCGCGGGCTCGTGTGTCAGCGGCTCCCGCCCCCCTCCCACCCCGCCGCCGCCGCCCGCTCCCCCCGCGGCCTGGCAGGCTGCCGGCTGCACAGGCGGGGGTTCGCGCCGTTCTCACGACCTCTCAGGTTGCCTGAGCTCATCTGGGAGCTATTCATTTCCTGCCAGAAAGCAGCCGGGCCTGCTAAGCAAACCACCTTGGCCGCAGGGCCGCCGGGGCTGGCTCAGCGTGGCCGCCCTGGCCTGCTCCCGCCCGGGCCGCGGGCTCCGGCGGCCTCCCTGGAACCCCCGGGCGGCCTCGGCGGGCGCGCGGCGGGGCCAGCTCGGCGGCCCATCTGGTTGCACTTAGGAGCCGGGGAGGAAGCTCGCAGCGAGTTGTTACCGGCCAAGGGGTGTGGGAAAAGTTAATTGACTTTAATGACAGGTTTCCCGGGACGGTGGTGACGATGAGGGGGTCCAGTTTAACCCCTGGGTCCCCGCTCCAGAAGCGTGGGGGTGGAATGGGGCGTGAGGAGGGGGCACGGCTGCGAGTCGCGCTTGTTCATCCTTTAGGCGAGGCTCCCTTCCATCTCGAGGAGCACTCCCTACCCCCACCCCTTCCAGCTCTGCGCCTTTCCCGTTCCGGAAGCTGCCGGGGACAGCGGGGGGCCGGGGCCTGGGACGGTCTCCTTTGAGAGGCAAATACCCGCGGCTGCGGAGACCCTCGGCTCGCATCCGGACTGGGAGCTTGGAGTGCTGCCTTATCTCCTGGAGCCATCGGCACTGCCCCGGGCGGGGGAGAGGGGCTGCTGGGTGTGCCCCGAGGCCGTATAATTAGGCCAGGCCCGAGGGATCCGGGTAGGGGCTGGGGGTGGGGTGGGGGGGCAAGACTGAAGTCGTCTTTGAAGCTTCGCCTCTCCAACTAATTACTCCAGAAGCAGCCTGGGTGCAGGAGGGCACAAGGTCTTAGAAATAAACCCACTCATTTTACGGACGTGGAATTGTCCCAGAGAAGGGAAATGACTCATTCAAAGCGACACAGTGAGCTTAGTGGCATAACTGGCACAAGAGACTGAGAAATCTCCATTGGGGCTTAGGGTCTCCCCTTTCCCCCCCATATTGTACAGAAACAAATGCCACATCTAATAATCTAAAACTTCTATTTCAGCATATAAGAACATTTTCAAACTACCAATTAGTTCCAAATGAACAACTGTTTACTTCTTTTCCTTAAATATATTGCTTCCCCCAAGATATATATGTACTTTTGTTGATACTCATAAAAGTTCATTTTTTCGGTTGCTCCCCTTCGGCACAGCGAAAGACAAAGAGAGTTAGTTTTAAGTTGGTATAGAGATTGCACCGGGGTTTTTGTGCGTGTGCACGCGCACGTGAGTGTGAATTTTTTAAGAACATAAATGTACTTTTATAAAAATGAGACCATGATGTCTCCATTATTGCTGCCAGGACAGTTAAAGACTTTTCAGAGGGGCCAGAGGATAGGCTTACCAAATGAAGTATTTGAGCTTGGGTTGGGTCTTAATTGTTATGTTTGTGTCTAAACAAGAGGGAAATCATGGAAGAATATGATAAAGAAGGGTGTGTGTGTGTGTGTGTGTGTGTGTGTCTCTCGGAGGAGGGTGTGTTGGACCCCTTTCACATATATGAAATGAGGGAAGGAGCCAAATTTTAAAATATATACTTTAAACCTCTCCGAAGCTGGGTGGAAGGTATTTGAGTAGAAAACTGACTGCTGTCTGCCTGATCATTGCTGTGATAGAACCTCTCTCCACACTGGCCTGTGGGAAAGGACAGAGCAAGGCGGGGGAGAGGTAAAGCTTTTGAAACAAGACAGAAAATCGTTGGCTTTATCTTTGTTAGGAAGGCTTCAAAGATTGATCTCTCCCGCCTCATCCTTCTCCTCCCAGAAGCTGTTCTAAAGGAAGGGGGATGAGAGGAGGCCAGCGGGAGGGGCCAGAGCAGGGAGGACTGGCCGGCGGTGCGGGAGGAGGGCGCGCCCGCCAGACCCACAGCGGGGCTGATGTGTCTGGTCTCGCAGGGCTCGTGGTTTTCATTTCCCCAACACCTGGATGCAGTCAAACACCTGGCCAAATCTGACAAAATCTGACAAGCCTTTGTGATGGGATTTGGAAGAAATTCCCTGCAGATCCTGGCACAGTTTAAAGCTGTCCGCTTTGAGTTAGGACTTGTTAAGGAGGGTTATGTGAGCTGAAACCCGAGACAAGTCTTTTGCTCCTATCTGGAGCCCACATCTTGCCTGGAAATGGGGCATGACCAAGCAAAGGGGTCGCTTGCTGTTTGTATTAAAAGGGGAAGATGGCCTGTGTGCCTGCCAGCGCGGCCCCCACATGCTTTCTCTATTAAAGCCAAGCATAGAAACTTATCAAAAACATATGTCTGGTGTTAATCATCTGGACTCCGGCTCCACATGGGAGTCTAACTAGCTGTCCCCTGGCAGAAGGAATCTGTTGACCTTCTCAGCTTGCTTGAAGAGGGTGCAGAGAGGCATTTCAAACTTTTGGATACTGGTAGGAGGGAATGTACCTAAGGATTGACTAATTAAAGGACAACTCCAACACTTGCAGCAATTAAGAGTGTTTTACTTTGAATGTTGGTGAGCTACCCCAGGGGAGTAGTGCTGCAGGCCACCTCCCTTAATGCGCCATAGGCAATGGTACTGGGTCCATTAACTTCGTGAATTCGGTCCTGTTCAACCTTTCTCAGAAGGAGCTAGTAGTATGACACTCAGGACTGAATGACTTACCCAACTGCAACTAAAATATTTGAAATCCTTTAAGAGCTTGAGCACAAATTGATCAGAGAAGCCCTACCAGAGGGGTTCTTGCAAATTAAATGGAATTTAGTTCATGGAGGGTTTGGTGAAAGGTTTGAGGGATTAAAAAAAAAAAGTTCAAATAACAAGAGAGCCAATTCCTGAATTCTCAGATTACATATAATTCAAATTCTGCCAGAGCCTCTTTTTACTACATATTCCAAAATAATGAAGTAATCAGTTCTAAGACGTAAAAGCCTTCACTTTTTTCTTTTATTTTCTCAAATAAACTTCCCAAAAGGAAGATATTTTAAGAGCATTTTGAAACATCTTTGGCATCACATAAAAAAGGAAATCTCGTGTAAAAAACGAAATGTCATCTGAACTTTTATAATACAAAGGCGCAATCCAATATGAACATATAAAATATATACAAATATAGTGCATGGTCAGTCACTTAATACAGCTCTCTACAAAAAGTAACTTTTTAGAAATTAAAAAATTCAAAGTAACCAATTAATCACAAAACTCTTCTTCTCTCCCAGTGTCCAAGTTCCTGTTTAGTGTCCTGAGGGAAGAGAGATATGTTGGGGGTTTTAAGGGGAGGGATGACTTGAGCCCCTCAGTTCCGCCACGGCCTCCACATGGAGTCTGCCGTGAGCGAGGGGCCGCTGGAAGGCGACACTGCATTGGGGCCCACGGAGGTCCCGCTGTTGGTGGTGTAGACTGGGATGACGGGGCCGCTGTGAGCGAATGCCCCGTTGGGGATGAGGAAGGCAAACTGGCCATCAGGAGCCGGCACCACCTGGAAGCCGCCAAAAACCTTGGCCGCCTCTCCTGCCGGGCTACCAAGCTTGCAGGGCGCGCCGCCGGGAGGGGGCGCCGCGCCCCCGGGGATGGGCACGAGCGGCGGCGGCGGCGCGAACGGCGCGTGCTGCGGACCTCCGGGTCCTGGCGGCGGCGGTGGCGGCGCCTGCAAGGCTGGGTGCGGCTGCCCGGGGTAGGTCATGGCGTTGATCTGGGTCATGCAGTTGGCCAGGTGGCCGAGCAGCCTGGTGCGCACCTCGGTGTTAACGCCCTCGCACGTGGACAGGAAGCGGGTCACCTCGTTCATGCACTCGCTGAAGCCCGCGCGGTACTTCCCCAGCACGCTCGGGTCTGTGCTTAGCGCGGCTGCAGGCCAGAAGGAGACAGAAGGGTCACCGAAAGGCCCTGGCCCGGAGGCCACCGCCTCCGCCCTGGGAGGTCCCCCGGGCGCGCCTCCCTAACCACTTGGCCCGCAGAACTGCCACCGGTTACGGAGATGGGTTTAGAAAAACCATCCACCTCTACACACTAGCTTGGCGACCTAAGCCAAGACGCTTCCTTCTCTTCATTCCCTGTCGCTCCATTTAAACTGATCTTGGTCCTAGATCTGCCTCCCAGCCCCCAGCACGCGCGATGTGACCTTGGGTAATGCCCTTCCCCCTACCCCGCCATCCGAGCCTCATTTCCCCTTCTGTAATGGGGGAGGAGGGAGTGCTAAACCAGATGACCTCCAGGCTCCACGAAGCTCAAAACCACCACAGTTCTAAGTCCTTTCGCCCCCACCCGCTTCCCTCACTGCCAAGCCGCCTGCCGCCCTCGCTGCTACAACCTCTCTCCCTCCCTTTCCGGAACAGTAACAACTTGGAGTTGTGGCTATAAATAAGCCCCAGACCGTGGGAACGCAAGAGTGAGCCAAGGCAGTAAAATGTAGCTGAATGCCTCTCACAACCACGGGCGGAAGTCTGGAAGAAATCACCGCGGGGCGAGAGGGACGCCCGCAGAGGGGGACGCGGCAAGCCGCACTTACCCGTCATCTGTGCCCGCTGCAGGTTCCGGAGGTGCTTCACTGTCATTTCCAGAATGTCTGCCTTCTCCAGTTTGGAATGACGCGAACTCTGCACAGAAGAGGCAAGCAAGGAAAGTGAGACCTCCGCCAGCAGCCTGGGAATGCTGGGGGTCCCTCCCGCCTGCCGCGGCCCCGACTTCCCCAGACCCCGGAGAAAGGGGCCCAGCCCTCCCTCCTCAGAAAACGCAGTGCTGGCGGGGAAGATCCGCCAGCGAAGGGGTTTCACTCTTAGTAATAAGAGAAATAAGATTTCATGTTTTAAATTAAGAAAAGCATTATCCACTTACATCTTTCTTAAGAGCATCCAAAATCAGTGTTTTCAGCTGGCTTAGACTTTCATTTATTCTTGCTCTTCGTCTTTTCTCCATGATAGGCTTTGATGACTGTAAAGAAATTAAAAAAAAAAAGTCCTGAGTTCCCATGGGATCTGCCATTTCACCCGGAGGTTTTAAGGGATAAAAGAATCCCCAACCCCGGCTTAATTTCTTGGGGCTGGAGAAAGACATAGCCATTGATTGCCCTTACCTTTCTGTGCTCAGATGCTGTCTTTGGTTTATCCGGTGTCGTGTTGACACTGGCTGGGGTAGCAGCCACCGGGGACGAGGAATTTTTCTCCATTATATCAGCCGGCATTTTCTTTTTTTTTTTTTTAATCCCTAGAGAATTTTATTTTTGGAGTCCTTCACACAAAAAATTGTTTATGTCCCTTTTATTCGAGACTTTCACAAAACTACTGAGCAAGTGCTGAGGGTTTATTACAATATCTTATGGCTACTTAGTGATCGGCAGCGCTATTCCAGGACCAAGGAGAGAGGTAGATGGGGGATTCCGCTGTTATCAGCACCAGCTCCGGATCCTGTGTGATCCCCAGGCCCTGGCGGCCTCTATATATATCTGGGACTGCACGCGAACGGCTCGTGTGAAACTTCCCAAACTTTCTTTCCCACAGTAACTTTCAGCCAATGGGAGGAGGAGACACGCGGCACCGCTCGTGGACCGCGCCCCCCCATTGGCCGCCAGGCACAAGGCCTGGCGGCCAATGGCGCGCGCCTGAGCCTGGGGCACCGGAGGCTACAACGTCAATCAAAAGGATTTTAACCCTTTGCTACTCTCCCTGCTGGGCTTTGCTTTAGAGAGGATTTTTTCCGCATTAGTTTTGCTCTAGTCTAGGTTATTTCTTTTGGGGCTAGGGTCTTTGCTCTTTATTTCCTTTCATATGTGTAATAGAGCTGCTTTGACACTAATAAGAAGTTCATTTGAAAAATATTTTTAAAAGGTTTAGAAGGACAGGGATAAAAGATTATATTTGCAGTGGTTAAAAGGGGGAACGTGTGCAAGGATGAGTTACTAAAACATCTAAATTTCCTGCTCAGTCTATACATGGGGGTGGGGGGGGGGAGGAACGTGTGAAAGTCGACCGTGCAGAAACGACAAAAAAATTCCTTTGTGCATGCAGAAAAAGGAAAAAAAAATGCCTTCCACCTAACCTTTGTAGGTTGTTCAGAGCAAGGTGGTTTTTGATCCCCGCCCCTCATTCCTCTTCGGGAGTTGGGGCCTTGGACCCCGCGCTTCCCCAGGAAACAATCAGAATAATTTCCCACTGGGCAGAAAGGAAATGGAATTTCAAATGAAAGATGAACAAGGGGGGCTTTGATGGCAATGCCTCAGGGACGCGCGCGCGCCCTCGCCACCCTTTTTCTTTCCACCCGTGGGCTCTCCGTTCTGCGGCACAGAGAGGTGGCAAGCCGGGCGGCAGCCTCTCCCCTCCTTCTCGCCCCGCGGGCGGCCGGCGCACCTCTGCATCCGGCACGCACGGGCCCTTTAAGAGCTACAGCAGCCGAGCTGCAGTTTGACATCAGCCGGCCGGCGAGGGCGCGCCTGGAGCCGGAGCACGTGCCAGGATGTTTTATTGCCGCCGCGGCTGCGGCCCGGCTGGGAGGATGTGTGTGTGCGTGCGTGTGTGAGTGTGTGCGCGCGCGCCCTGGGGGCAGGGAGGCGGGGGACGGCGGCGGGCGGCGGAGCGCGGGGGCTGGTTCCTGGTCCCCGGGAGAAGCCAAGAAGGTAAATAGCAGCTGCTGTGCTCGAGCCTGGGAAAACCCCGCCCCCTGCGCCTGGCCAGGGTTTCATTGGCGAGCGCTGCTTGTGGGGTGTGTGTGAGTGTGAGTGAGTGTGTGTGTGTGTGTGTGTGTGTGTGTGTCCGGGGCCCCCCTCCTCCGGCCCCCGCCAGGCCAGGAATCCGAGGGGGCGGTGGGCTGGGAGCCGAGCCCCGGCGCTTGCTATCCCCCCCCACCTCCCCCCGGCCAAGGTCAGCCCTTCCGGGCGGGGAGCGCACGCCCCAGGGTGGAGAGTGGGGAATTATTCCAAACCCCCACTCCACCCCTGATTTCAGGCTTGGGGTTTTTTTCGGCCGAAAGCCTCACCAGCACAGCCCGGGGGAGGGGTGGCGGCCTTCTAGCTTGCTCCCTGCCCGGGCCAGCCCTCCCTCCCTCCCCCCGCGGGGTCCCCGGCGCCCGCCGCGGTCACGAGATGCCTGACCGCACTTAGGAAGCGGCCGGGTCAGCCTCCTGCCTCCGCTTGGCGGCTGCGGTTAAAGCGGCTTCACGCCCCTTCCCGGGGTCCAGGGCGGCCGGGCAGCTCCCCCTTACTGTGCCCGGGAGGCCGCCGGCGGGCGGCCGGGAGGAGGCGGGCGGCGCGGG
>NW_017731358.1:626903-651081 GCF_001890085.2 Hipposideros armiger | reverse complement strand
CGGGAGGAGCCGCCGCCGCCGCCGCCGGGTGCCACGTGGCGGGCGCCGGGCCGGGAGCGCCAGGGCTCTGGCGGCGGCCTCCCTGGGGGATTTGCCGCGCAAGGCGGGCGACGCGCACTGCCTCGGCCGGCTGGCCGCCACCGCTGCAGCTCTCTCTCTCTCTCTCCCCCCCCCTCCTGTCAGCCTGCCCGGGTCGCCGCCTCTGTACCCCCGGTCGCCGCCTCTGTACCCCCACCCCCTCCACCCTTCCCGGAGCTCGGCGAGCTGCTGGGGCGGCTTGTGGCAGCCCAGGAGCCTAGCATCTAGTTTGATGTTGCCCCCGCTCCCCCGCCTCCTAGCCCTTACCCAGGCTTGGAGGCCTCTGGAGGCCTGGCACACATTTCTCAGACACTTCAGTCCTTCCTTCTTCTGAGCTCCCCGCTGAGATAATGTTGTAAATGATTTCACCAGATCTCCCACATGACATTCAGCGGTTCCTGACTCGGGGTGACCTTGTGCAAGCCCCTCTTCCATTATGGAACGCCTGCCCTGTGCCAGACACTGTTAAACCCCGGGATTACCACGAGAGATACAGTGGCAGCCTGCTCGGAGTTTCCAGTCAACTGTGGAGGCAGACAGACCCTGATTTTCTGATTAATGACCGGGCATTCCTCCATTATCCCTTTATTTTAGGGCTTAGATGATGGCCTGAGAGATCAGGAAAACCCAAAAGAAACACTAAAGCACACCTGTATGGGCAAAAATACTGGTCTACTTGAGGGAAACAGGGATGAGTAAAATAGTTATTGCCCTCAGGAACCCCCAGCCTAGAGATACTATACTCATGAGTGCCACTGATGTCTGTTTCCCAGTGTATTCCTCTGGTAGGACCTAGGTTCAATAGACAGTTAGTTATATGTCTAGATAAAAGTAAAATGCTGAGGAGGTTTAGGATAATTGAATTACTTATAAGTTGGGGTATCCTGGAAAACTTCCTGGAGGAAGTAGCCTGTGCTTTGTATCTTAAAAAAATAAGTAGGTTTGGGGCATTGGAAATGTGGTGAGTCATGGGGCTGGAGAGGATGGAAGTACCCATGGCTCAAGGCCAAGACTCTGGAACTTGAGGTCCTTCCTTATTCAGGGAACATGATCTGGAGCCCAGGGTGTGTGACTGGCAGGAATATAAGAAGGGACTGAAGGAGGAGCTTCAGGCCATGTCACAAGACCCTCAGACATTTTGCTAAAGGATTTTGGACTTATCTTTAGACAATGGAGAGCTATGAAATGCTCTTGAGCAGAGAAGGGACATTAGTGTTCTCGAATAGAAAGATGGCTCTGGGAAAAGTGTGGAAAGTGGGTGGAAGGGTTTGGAGGCAGACAGCCCATTTAGGAGGTTCAAGCCAGTGAAGGAGGTTCCTAAATGACAAGTGTGGGCTGCTAATCACCCAGAAGCACCTGCCCGGAACCAGCTCACCTGGGCATTGACTACACACTGTGCGGTGATCCAAGTTCAGCAGAAACCTGCCTACCTTTTAATGCAATATCCCCCCACCCCCTGGAGTCTAACTAAGGAATCATTGTGACTCTGACCATATTTACCTTTCAAGCCTCATTTCCACCTTCCAGGACAGCCCTCAAGTCTGCAGCCAAACCTTTACCTCATTGCAAGCTTGGTTTACTCACTCTTGCCCCTGGGGCTACTCTCTGGGATGTGTGTGTGTGTGTGTGTGTGTGTGTGTGTGTTAACACACTGCAGAGCGGGCTGTGCCCTATCATGTTCCGAAGAAATGATGAACAATGCCTCCTTTGTTGACCTGCAACCTGGGCTAGTGGGGTAGGACTTTTCTTTCTTATTTTAAACAGATGGAAACCTGGTGATGACAGAAATTTGTCTGTTGCTTTTGGGAAAAAAGTGGAGTTTTCCTGTGTGTTTGAAATCCTCTTGGTGAAAGGTGATGAGCCTATGAAGTTACCCCCCTTTTTGCCATGCAGATTGTGCAAGCTTCTTAAAATGCTGCTGCTTAGCATCTGACTTTTAAAAAACTGCCTAAATACTCTGACCCAGATTCTTCCAAGGAACTGAACTCTTCCCAGGGAAGCCTGTTAACCCTTTCCAGGTTCCCCCCAAATCTATGAGAGCCAGTGACTTCCTCCAATAAGCTCTGCTATCACATTGACTCCTGTCTGCTCTTGGGCCCTAATTAACTAGCTGGGTGTGCCACCCCCTGTCCCTTCTAGCCTAAGAGTCTTTTTATGTCTGATTCTGTCATCTCCTGAAGATTTGGTACCCTGAAGTTTCTTTGGAGAATGTTGAATATAGTCACATTAGGTCTCACTGCAGTGTGTACAGCAGCCTCCTCAGTCAGATAGTTAACTAGCAACTGGTTTATGGATACTTTAGGAGTGCTTAGACAAGTAGAATGAGCAAATACGTTACACACACACACACACACACACACACACACACACACACACACACAGAGGTTTAGATAGAGGGATTGGTCAAGTAACCAAAAATTTGCCATGAATTCGTGCGTGGGCCCAAACAAACAAAAAAACAAAAAAAAACAACCCTCCGCCCTAACCATTTAAGAAGAAAGCTTTGCAGTGTGCTCACAGACTATTTTTCAGTATCCTTATCCTGGGCAGTGAAAATAGCACCAAGTTGACACTCTCCACCCCTTCTCAAATGGGGAATTAAGCTCCTAAACTCAAAAAAAAAACTTGGAGTTGGAAGGCTTCTCTTAGAAGGTAGAAACAGCCTTTATTTTTCAGTCATCCTCCCCACTCTCTCAAAGCAAAGAGAAAATTGAGCCCTGTTCATCAGCGGTCACTTCTTTTACCCCATTGTGAGACCAGCAAGACACGCATCTTTGCCACTGTATCTGCCCAGTAAGTACAACCAGGGGCTGCTGTGTTTTCTCCTCTCCCTTTCTGCCCTCAAGAAGGGCGATTTGCTCTGTCTTATTGCTTCACCTGTTTGCTTTAAACCATAAAACAAATAATGCATCTCTAGTGAGACTCCCCTTTGTCCTGAGGTATCAGAATGGTTTGTGGGTTTGCTTGAAAGCTACAGAAAGGAGAGAGAGAGAAGGGGAAAAAAAGGTATTTTGCCTGAGGACTTGGAGCTTACCCCCGCCCCTCCTTTTCCTCCGCTTGACTGACTTTCTCACACTCAGATTCCCTGCAGCCTGCCAGAGACGTGGTAGCTGGCCTGCCAAGAGCTATCCTGGAGGGCTATTGAAAGAGCCTTGAGTAAGCACACACTGGGCGGATTTTCTCCTCCCCTTGGTACCTGCTCCGCACCTGTACCGGGAGCAGTCCCACACATATCACCTGATCGCAGTCCTTTCAGACACCGTGAGAAAAATAAAGTCCAGGATAGAAGAGATGTTTGTCGTCTCTCCAGGGCTGTAGCCGGCTCCCTGCAGTCTGAGTGCCCAGAAACAGCACATTCCAGGCTGGTTCTGCACGCGTGTTTGCCGGCGCGCGTGCGGGGTGGGGCCACCGGGAAGGGGAGGGAAACCAGAGATCGCCTTCATAATGATTGCCTAGGTGCTCCGCGTTCTGGCATCTGCCTGACTGGTAGTTTTATGGTCCTTTGCTAGAATCATCATTATGGTTCTAGATAAGAGTCCATATATGCTCCTCAGCAGAATTCACAACCGGGACTTCTTACCCTAAGGTTGATGGATGAACCCCCAGGGAGCCTGTACAGCCCATAAAATGGGATTCAAAATATCTCTCTACATCATATTTAGCAGGAGCTTAATAAATACTTTTTGAAAGAATGAACAAAATGCATTATTTTTTCCTGAGGAGAAAAGAATGCATTATTTTTTTTTCCCCCAGCAGAATCTCAAAGCATTTTGTGACCCCAAGAGATTGAGGAAACTGATCCAAGCAATCTCCAATGGCAAATGAGTGTTCTAAGCCTCAGAGAGGGCAAGAGATTGACTCAAAGGTCCACAGCAACATCCTGCCAGAGTGGGGGTCAGAAGCCAGCTGGAGCTGGCTTTGTGGTCCTGGGTAAATTTAGGGTGGGGTTTACAGAGCTGTGATCACCACCAAAGCCCTGGATTTAAAGTGAACACATTAATAAAGACACTTCGAATTTCTAGAATTTGCCCCCCCCCTTTTAATTCTGAAGCACTGGAGTTGCTCTGCACCAATTTTTGGATGGAGAAAGGGGTAGGCAAGAAAGCCAAGTGTCTACGGGGAGAATTCCAGAGTGCTTGGAGCAAGAGT
The DNA here is from genome assembly GCF_001890085.2 of Hipposideros armiger. Classification (NCBI taxonomy): domain Eukaryota; kingdom Metazoa; phylum Chordata; class Mammalia; order Chiroptera; family Hipposideridae; genus Hipposideros; species Hipposideros armiger. The sequence continues at coordinate 646,854 of NW_017731358.1, read as the reverse complement.
CCTGGTTGCCATGCAGAGTCATTATAAACAACTGCAACTCTGCATTCCACCTTTGATAAAAATAAGTCACTACTTCTGAACAAAACTGCCTAGCTGGTCCCGGGCCAAGCTGGGACCTCAAACTGCAAACTGGGGGTGGGAGCGGAAGACAGAAGCTTTCAACATTGGCTAATAGCGGCCTGTAGTGCCTTCCGTCACCCCCACCTCCTCTTGGAAAACTTGACTAGAGCCAGTGAGACCACGGGAATGTGCACTTTCTAATGGGCTCTGAAAGAGGATGGTTGCCAAGAAAGCCTTTCCCAGTAGGGAGGGGGCAGGGCGCCCTGGAATGGCTTAGCTCCCACATTTGGTCTGGCCACAGCAGCGTGGTGGGAAGGCTGTAAATGTGCTCTTGGCTAACCTTTTACCCTCTGAGCAGCACTGCAGTGAGGCAAGCCTGCAGGCCAGGGTTGTAGGAGGGCATTCCCAAGGGATCTAACTTGCACCTTCGTATGTGAAAGGCTCACTGCACTCACTCAACTGCATCAGGGCTGGTGCCTCTGGGGGGCTTCTGGAAGGCTGAGGGGGGTGTATGGGATAAAGACCTAGCTCTTTTCAGCCTAGAACATGCATTTGTTAGGCTTGCTGATAGCTGCTCAAATGGTGGTATCAGATCAAATTTCTCAAAAAAAATCAAAACAAAAATCTCAGCTAGCCAGGAACACCACTTAGGTAAAACAGTCTGAAAGTGATATGGGATGAGTGTATGCAACTTTTTTAATTAAAATCACCATCATTATAGCCCTTGCATCTTTCAGCTTAGAGGAAAGGGGTAGCAGGAGGCAGGGGAAGGGAACTAAATGGTGGCTGAATCAGTCCATTCATTGAATGCATGGGCAAACAGCCCAGGAAGAAGTGACTTGCCCAAGGTCACACAGCCTTCCCAGAGAGGGTATAACAAAGCCAGAATAGGCTCAGGTTTGCTGCCCACCAGTCCAGAAACTCACCCCACTCTATTTCTGTATGAAAAGAACATTTTGAAATATGTACAGCATGTAACTAACATTATCACCACAGATGGATTGGCCAGTTGAGAACTTGAGCTACATGCTGGTAAGTGATTTCGGTAGTATGACAGAATATGCCCAGCACAGACCATGGTCAAATTTCAGACTTGCTGCATTGTGACTCTCTTGGATTTTCTCATCACCCTATAACCTCTAGAAAAGAAGGGATCTTGATTTCTGAGTTTCAGGAGATAGGAAGCCTTTCACAGGAGCCGCTACACAGGACAGTCAACGTGCTTCTCAGTCAACCAAACTAAGCCAATCCACATGTCATCCCTTCTTTCTTATCATTGCCAACCTGTTTCCCTTGTTTGTGCTCTAAAAGGAAGATTGGGGACGAAAATATTCCCAGCCCCTGAATCTGTGCTCCATCAGTACTAGGCTTTTATTAGACCAGAGAAGGCTCAGTGATGCTAGCAATATAGTGAAGGCACTGGGGCAGGAACACATTGTGCTGGTTGAGTTAGCAGAGGGAAAGGGGAGAAAGATAAGGGCTTTCCAAGTGGTTGATAGTGGTATTTGCATGTGAAATACATATTTTCCTTTTAGAGATCAGGCTTCGGGAACAAGAGAAGATGGTCCAAGGAGCTGCCACCACTGTAGCTTAAGACTCTGGTGGGTTCTAGCACAGTTAGGACTTTCTGGTCTCTTCCACAGAGTTCCTCTGCCTTGGAGTACTTGACAGCTGACAAAGCACTTTCTAGTATATGACGGCATTTTGTCCTTCGACATAGCCTTATGATCTAGACTACAGGGACTTTGGTGGGAAGCCCAGGGAGGGAGAGAGAGGATTCAAGTGGTCAGCGCAAGAGATATTTGGCAGGGTCCTGGGCTCCTGGGGACACAGGATATTGGACATAGGAATTCTCTGGAAAATAGTACCTCTAGTCTAGAGAGACAAGGTAGGGCAGGTTGCTGAGAAGCCAGGAGAGAACCAACTGTTCTTTCTGAGCCACAGGCAACCATAAGACTTCCAAAAACTGGAAAGGGGGACAATTTGGTATAGAATATTAGTAATCCAGAGGAGACCTCTTTGGAGCAAAGAGGAAAGGTCCTTTCTCATGGCAGGAAGTGAGCAGGAAGGAAGACGTGAGGGGAAAGAATCTCACTTAGAAGGTAATAAAGCAGGTTCTGGAAAGGACGTAGAAAGATGATGGCCATAGTGTCTCTTGGACTGAGGCTAGAGCTGCTTAGTTCAGCATCCAGTGCCTTCTGAGAAGTTTCCTGCGAAGATCTGAAGAAGGGTGACCAGGTCTGTGACTGAGGGTCCTTGTGGAACTCTGGAACTCGCATCACTTTTCCTCACTAGTTAGTTTTGTTCTATGCTGTCTGTGTTGTTATAGGCGTAACATAAAATCCCACAGACTGGAAAAGGTTGGGGGATTGCTTGGGGTGCGACGTTATGTGCAGTAGAAAAAGGGAACATCTCCTTTTGCAGCGTTAGATTTCCACTGCCAGCCTTGAGTGAAATCTGAGAGGAGCCAGGGAGGGGGGGCTCTGATGTGACATGCTGGTGTGTGGCCATTTTCCTGACCCACGGAAGGCTCCTGATAAAGTCCCAGCTGTGCGTGTATCACACACGTATCTAGCTGTGGCCCTTATCTCGCTAGGCTGCCACAGTTATAGAGAGACCAAGTAATCACGTTCAAGTATTTGATCTCCTCGTCCTGGGTGGCTGTTCAACCCTCTGCACCCTCCTCACCTGCCGTCCAAGTCTGGCACCCAAGGCAAACCCAGACTGGGCGTCTAGGAGTCCCTGTCATCTGGGCAGAGGGGAGGAGTCTCAACTTATTTTCTTTGTATCCAGTGAACCTGTGTTGATGGTAGTCAGACAATATAGTCAAGGGTTAAAACCATCCAATTTCCAATTTCCTGAACTTAACTTTCAAATATTTGGAGAATCAATGCATAAATGAACTTGGACTTAAAGAAATATACAGTAAAACCTTGGATGCAAGTAACGTGGTTTGCGTGTGTTCCACAAGACGAGCAAACATTTCTAATACATTTTAACGTGGTAAATGAGCAATGTCTTGCAATGCGAGTAGTTTGTTTCCGGAACGAATTATGCTCACAAACCAAGGTATGACTGTATTTTATTAGCAATTTAAAGGACCCCTCAAAAGGTCAGCATATTTTTCTAAGTTTCCTTCAGCTGCTGAATCAGAGGGATGGGTTTCCATTGACCACCCCTGATAACCACCTCTGGGCAGCCAGAATACCCCTGCAGACAGCTGTACTCTGTTGCAATCAGGTGAATCTAGAGGAGCTTGTGGCCGTCCGTGTTTTCCCAGGCCTATCTTTATTGATGGTTATTAAAGACACACCACCACATGGCAATACAAAAGTACAAAGCAATTCCCAGGGTAAGGTTCATGGGAAGAAGTGAGATACTGAGCTCCCAAACAATTCTACTGTAATCACAGTCTGCCATATCTAGGTATAGTTAATAAGTAAGATTCAAGCAGGCCGGTTCCACCGCTGGGCAGCAAATGGAAAGGGGAAAAGAGGCCAATGGGGAGATCATCGGTCCTTCAGGAAAACTGGGAGAGAAACTTAAGAAAGGGGGTACCTGGGAAAGGAGAGTCTGGTGGGCAGTCACTGAGGTACATCAGGAGCCCCCAGATGGCCCTGAGAAGGACCACTGCTCACCTCTGTCCCTGCCCTCGCTCTCTCTCTCCATGCTAGCCCCTCAGGGAAGATTCTGCATAACCAAGCTGTACATAGTAATCATGCCCAGACAAACTGGGTTAAATAAGTGTAAATACACCACAGAAAAACACCCGTTTTTATAGAGCACCCCAACACACCCATTGTTTTACAATGCTGAGTGGTATTGATAAAGGGGGCTATAAAGTTGAGGTGAAATGGCCTCTTCTATTTAAATAGCACCTTCCTCTGTGAACTTCAAGTGTTTTACAGCTGAGATTTGACTGACCTGGTGATTATTGCTTATAGGAATGTTGAACACATATCTCTATATATGTTCAGGAAAAACTATAGCAAGGTGGCTAAAAAGCACAGACTCTGGAGCCAGACTGCCTGGATTCATATCCCAGCTTGTTTGCTTTCTAGCTGTGTGACATAACCATTCTGTACCTCAATTTACTTACCTGTTAAATGGGATGATATTCATAGCACTTACCTTATAGGATTATTATGAGGACAAACATATATATATATATATGTACTTACACAGTGCCTGCCACATTGTCAATATAAGTTCTCATCTGATTTTATCATTGCTACATATGTCTGTGACATATAAGATAGGTACCCTCATTCACCTAAAAAAGTCACAAGATGTTAATATTCTCAGAGAAACGATGGACAACCACTGGGGTAAATTGGTCCATGAGTATTTGACAAAGTAGAAGCTCCAGCCAATCTTTTATGCATCTCAGGTAGCAGGAGAAACACCCCCAAATGATCTGGCTCCTTTTCCAGGGAGGAGGGCCTCCACCACCCAAACACTGTGGCTGTGGCTTTGTCTGTAGGCAGATGCGGAGCTTGGTGTGGGCCTGCCTTGACAATTGAAATGAGCCTCCGGCCCACAGATAGGAGAGTTCTGGATGGAGGCAGCGGCATCCGCAGGGGCCTGGTACACACAATGTGTGGGCACCTCCTCCCCCCTCCCCATGGGAAGGAGGGAAGGGCTGCACAGGGACGCTTCATCCAAGAGTAATCATGGGCAGGCCTTCCCTGAATCCCAGTCGCATTTATATGAGAGAAGACTGATGGGAAACATGAACGTCTGAGACCTTTCTTGCTCTAGCAGGTTCTTGTAGATAGCCATAGAATTTGTGAGTCAAACTGGGACACTTTTGAGAGTGAAAGGTGATAGCGCTATCAACAACTATGTCTGGACAACTGGCATAAACGGGGACACAGGGCCATCCTAGTTCTGTGGGCCTGTGTGCTACATTAGTCACCTGTCTATTCAGCTGTCTTCTCATTAGAGGTGCTTCCTAAGAAGAAATATTATTTTTAGGTCACTAATGTTTTAGCACTCCTATTATATCTGTGGAAGGTGATGTCATTGGTCTACCTTCCATAGAGGGAGGAGCCCCATTTTTGAACCCAGAGGACCTTACTCAGGAGAAAGGAGGGTCAGAGGAAGGCCCCATGGTTGGATGGTTGCCCTCAAGGTACATATGTTTGACATGACTTGGTTTCTTCTTCAATAGAGCATGTGTGCTCCAAACTTCCCCCTCTGCCAGTTTGCACCCAGGCTGTGGCTACAGCAGATTAATGCTACCAGGGACTTTTGTACCTACCGACCACAGTTGAGCACATCTGTCTTTCTCAGGCATACGAATGTGGAAAAAGCGAGTGCTAAAATTTGAAATCTAGGCCATTTCTTAAATGGCTGAAGGGAGACCCCAAAGGAAGGAGAATTTTCCCAAACAAATACCCAACCAAACAGAAAACACTTTTTTTCTGAACAGGTCAAAGTCAAGGTTTGATCTCTGTTAATTTCCTTTAAAAAAAAAACAAAAAACAAGAAAGAAAAGAAAAATGGCTCCCTTGCCTGAGTGTTCTTATATGTGCCTATTTAATGATTAATAATATCTTGTGGGCTATTGTTTGATGTGGCCTCTGCTGGTTTGAACAGGAGAATACTGATTCACTCTTTAGGCATTTATGAATCACAAGTGTTTACCCTGAGACAATAAATGAAAGGGGGAGATTAAAAAAACACCTAAATATGCTGAATTCTTTGAGTACAAAGTGGAGATAACATGGGATCTCAGTCTTTGATACTCTGTGTGGGGCCCACTGCTTTCTCTCACAGAATAAAGATTATGTAAAATGACCAACAACTGGGGCTCTTGAGTTTTATGGATTTTTTCCTTTCAATCGCTGATAGGTTTGAGGCAACTTTTCCCCTCGGTTTCCATGTCATGTGCATTCGTCTTCTTCCTGCCACCCTGGTCACTCCATGTCAGCAGTTTGCAAGAGAGTCTCTTTTCGGGTCTTTAGGGACACTTTTCCCTGGAGACTCACTCTTCTGTTTTCATTGATAGAAAGAGAGGCTCTGGCAGTCAGTACTCTAGAGGGTGGAGCCCTGCCTTAACTGAGGTGGGGCTGGTGGGCTGAAGAGAATGGATTCAAGTGATCAAGAGATCTGCCAGGCTTTGGTGACTGAGTGGACCATGATGGGGAAGGAGGAATCAAAAGATGACGCCTGGTTTGTTGTTTGAACAACTAGCTGTGTGGGTCCTTCTTCCACGATCTCACTCTTAATAACTCCTAGACTTATTTTCCCTTCTTCCTGCCCCAAAGCCTAGAGTTCAGTGAAAGTAGACTGTCACATTTGCCCCTGATGACCCTTAACTTTTGTTTTATTTGGAAATAATTTTATACTTACAGAAAAGTTGCAAATAGAGTACAGAGAGCTCACTTACACCCTTTAACCAGGTTCCCCTACATTACCATCTTATATAACCATGGAGCAATCATGAGAACTAAGAAAACAATCTTGGTACACTACTATAAACTACAGACTTAATTCAGATTTCACCATTTTTTTCTCTTAATGTTTTTGTTTTCTTTCTGTTCCAGGATTGCACAGTGCGTTTGGTTGTCTTGTCTCCTTAGGTTCCTTCACTCTGTGACAGCTCTGCCATGTTGCCTTGTTTTTCATGACACTTTTAAGAGTACTAGTCAGTTGTTTCATAGAATGACCCCCACTGGGGTCTGTCTGATGTTTTCTCATGGAGGTATAGAGGAACTGTGTTACTGTGAAGAACGCCCCGAGGTGTGTGCCCTCCCCAGGGCAGCAGGTCAGGGGCTGCATGACATTGTATTTCACTGCTGTAGTTAACCATGATTATGAGGTTAAGATGGTTTCTCCAGGGTTGTCTACTATACAGCTATGACTTTTCGTTTTGCATTTCCTAAATTTTTTTTTTGAAGGGGAAGAGATACTTCAAGATGACGTAAATGTGCTTTTCTGCTTACGCTTCTGCCCACTACATTTATAATCCATTGAAGGGTCTCACTTTTGCCAATGAATACCTGTGGTAATCGAATAGTGATTTTTTTTTAATTTCCCTCATACTTTCTACATTAATTGGAACTCTTCTTAAGGAGGAATTGCATGATGCTACAGTGTAATAAAGCAGACATTTAAAAAAATCCCTATCTTTTGGAGCTTAAATTGTTGATGGGGAGATAGACAAGCAAAAGAAATAAATGGCTTAGATAGTATTTTAAATGGTGACAAGGACTACAGAGAAATCAAGTAAGGGAGAGGAGATGGGAAATCTCAGGTGGTGCAGGTTTAAATTGCATGGTCAGGGAAGGTCTTAGAGAGAAGACTTAGAGAGAAGATGCAGAGGAGGGAGCCAGCGTGTGAGTATCTGGCAGGAAGCTTTCTAAAGGGAAGAAACAGCAAGTGCAAAGGCTGTAAGGCAGGACCATGTTTAGCCTAAGTGCTCCAGGAAAGCCACGAGGCCAGAATGACTGGTGCACAGTGAACAAAGTGGGAAGGGGAGTGAGAGTGATGAAGGAGAGGATGACAGGGCCAGACGGTGCAGGCTTGGGGACAGTCTAATGACCTGGCTATTAACCTGAGGAAGGCAGGAGGCGTCACAAGATTTTGAGCAAAGGGGTCACATGATACGCTTCATATTATTAAAAGATCACTGGCTACTCTGTGGTTAGCAAGGATGGGACCATGTTTAGGAAGCTGTAACATTCATCCAGGTAAGAATAAAGGTGGCTTGGACCAGAATGGCAGCAAAGAGGTGATTGGGGATTTTGGATGTATTTTGAAAGTAGAACTAACAGTGCTAAGACAGGTCTCCCTTGTGGCCAGCAGCTTCCTGAAACCCCAAGGGCATGTATGCCCTCGCCTCTGCTTTGAAGTGGGGCTTCAGGAACAAGATTGAGAAGCACTGGCTGGGCACCGGAGTCTAAGCTCTGCAGCCCCTCCTCCGAGCTTTCTATTATCTGGGTCTGCCTTCCTTCCCTCCACACTGCACCACACACTTCTCTCCGCCCCAGGGCCAGCCTTCTTCTCAGACGAACCCACCACCATTTGCTCAGTCTGCCACCCTTCCTCTGCCAAACAAGATCCTTCCCATCCTCCAAGGCTCAGCTTTGCCACACCCAGCCCCACTCTAGAAACACCTTCCCTCTTGGCTGGGAACACTAATTCGACTTTGCTTCACATGTGCAGCCCCTGGGACAGACACACCCTCAAACACCCCTGCAGCCTCAGGGCCCCTTAAACACGAGAACTGGCGCCGGATGTTTCATCAGCCTGGTGGTTGGTTTGCTGGTATATGGCACATGGTTGAATGAAAATATTATGTTTCTTTGTAATCATCCAAGTCCATGTTGCATTATATTTCGTATATTCCTATTTCTTTTAGTGTAAAAATAATGTTTCTGCCTCTCCCTCTGCCCAGTCCTTCAAGTAAAATTGAAATTCCAGGTTTTCTCTTGTTGGGCCACTCTGCACCCCTGGAAGTCCTGTGTACTCCAGTTTGAGAAGTCAGATGAGGGGTACAGGGAGAAGCAGGCATCACCGAGGTTTCATTTACTACTGATGAATTTTTTACTCTTTATCTATTGATTGATTTAACTTAAAAATGCATATGATTAAAATTTTTAAGCAGTATGAAACGGTAGATCCTGAAAAGTAACCCTTCCATCTGTGGCCCCATCCCCCAAGTCTTGTCTCAGAGGCAGTCTCTCTTACCCATCCCTTATATACCCATCCGGGGATGGCTAATGTATAGTCAATGGCTGGTAGTAGACTGTAACTACCAAGTGCAGCTAAACCGAGGCACTGTGAAAACCAGCCCCCAGCTCTGCACTTCCCAGGGCTAAAGCAGCTCTCATGCAGAAGGGCTGGCTACAGCACAGCCGACCTGCCATTTTTATGGTGGTTTTTGGCTTAGACCACACAGGGGTGAATTTGCAAAGACACCACACTCAGTGGAATTGGGCATTTGGTACCACCCTCTTTGGCTGTAGGTCTGTACCCTGACAGGGAGATTCGTTGTCATTGAGATTTCCCAGATTGGCTGTTGTCTCTCCCTCAAAGTCAGCCAGCCAGAGGGAGGAGCACAGCCAAAAGCTACATCAGGAAGAAAGGCCAGTGGGAGATGGAGTGGACAGAGCCCGTCCCTGAGCTGTGATTACAGCAATGCATGAGATTACAGTGAGTTTTCAGGGGGAGCTTTATCATCCCCTCCCACCCCCACCCCTCCTTGTGCCTCAGAGGCTCACCTGAGAGGCAGAACGCTCCCTCTACCTTTCCCGTGGGAATTCAGCACAAGCCAACAGAACCCCTGAACTCTGCTGGGCCACTGCCAGCAACTTTCAAGCCTTTTCCCCTGCCGATTACAGTGACATGATGTCGTTTTTATTGAGGCAAGATTAGATTTTTTTTTTAAGTTTTCAAAGTGTGGTTCACATGATCTCTAGTACTTTTCCTATTGCTTGAAGACCACGGAGCTGCCAATTTCAATTTGCTTCAGCTTTTATCACTAGAAGAAGCTTAAAAGAAAAAAGAAAGGGGGAGTAAGGCTGGATGAAAATATTCCACTTGCCCCTGGCAGTTAGCTTGAGGGTGGCAGGGGACACACACATCGCCTTCTCCCTTTTGTGTAACTGGCGTACTAGGAAGATGTCAGGAGATTGAAGCTGGGACTGGCTGCTGGACAACACACAATGTGCACTAGACCAAAGGGTTTTTATGCCGTAGCCAGAGAGGGAGCATGCAATGTGGAGTCATACATTGTAGTCAGGAAAGTATTAGAAAGGATGCTAATCTATTGGTAAAAAAAACAAAAACGAAAACAAACAAATAACACAATTCATAGAAAAGTTGTCCTTTTTCTTAATTCTAATCTTACTAATTCCCCTTTTTGGAGGCAAGATTTCCCATTCATTCATGAGTTTATTTGACATATTTATTGAGTACCTACTGTGTACCTGGCTCTGCTAGGAATAGAGGGTGAATAAGGCAAAGTCCATGCCATTCACCATTTTTTAAGGAAAATTGAAGAATGCCTATTTTCAAGGATCATGGTTTTTCAGGTGTCAACTCAGCCCTCAAAATGGGTGGTGTGATGGAAAATCATGAAAAATGATCTAATCACATTGTTTTGGCATAAAATCAGAGAATGTGGTCTGGAGGAGTAAGGACATGCTGAGGAAATAACTGTCTTCCACTCCATTTAGGGTCTTAGAATAGAAACAACATTTAAATATCACCACCACTGATGAGCACTTTCAGATCCCTGAGTCTGATCCTCACACCAGCCTGTGAAGTGGGGAGGGGCAGCGTCCCACAGCTCTACACTGCACCTGGCTTGTGGTAGGTGCTCCTGGAGCGTTTGTTGAATGAATGTTAAATAAACCCCCAATTTACAAGGTGAGGCAGGTTCAAGAGTAATCAAGAGATTGATCTTGAGTCACCTGGTAGCAAGTGGCAGAGTCTGGACTTGAACTCGGAGGTCTTGAATACACACACAGGCACATCATTACTTCTAGAGGCACCACTTTGGAGATTTCTCCAAACTACTGCCCTTCCTTTGACTGGCAGAAGAGTCACTCTGGAGTCAATATCCTCGAAGCTTGTAGTGAGTCTTCGGAGAGTAATTTCAATGGATGGAGACCAAACTGACCACAGCTGAGGACACCTGGCCTCCCTGGAAAGTTCTCCCAGAGTTGAGCTGATTGGGCTAAGAAACCTGGGCAGTGGGTGTTTTTCTTTGGGCATGGACTTTTAAGCTGTCCCAAACTGAGTTGGAAATGTCCTTGTGGAACTCTGTGCAGCTTCCTGACTCATTCTGTCCCTCTCAATTATATGGATCAGAAAAAGCTGGATTCAGAACAAACTTGGGAAGAAATGGCTCTCAATTTGTCTCACGAACCTTGATGTTTCTCCTCCACAGAGGGATAGAGTGGGGTAAGTCCCAGGGAGTTTCAAAGGCTTCATCTGGGCTATAGAGCTGGGAAGCCTAATGGCAGCTATGGCATCACTGGGCGGGAAGAGAATCAAAACGTCATTTAGTCCCTTCCCCTGTCTCCACGGAAAGAGGATTAGAGCACATGCTCAGGGGCTGGCCCTGGATAGATCCCTGCCAGGAAATGCAATGTGGGAACAAGGAGGAGCATGCAGAAAAGGAGAGTCTGGATGGAAAGGGAAACCAGAAGGTGGAAACTGGGTCTTCTTGTCCGCTTTACCCTGAGAACACAAGGTAGTGCAGAAAGATTTGGACTGGATGTTAGGGAAGGATCTGAGTTCTGGTCCTGGCTCTGCTGTAGACACACACTGTATGTCCCTGAAGAAGGCATTTGTTGTCTCCTCTCTGGGCCTTAGTTTTCCCGTCCGTAGTCTAATGGTTTTCAACCAATGCCTCAGGAGGAGTTTCCTCTCCAGGGAGTGCAGGCAGAGCCTGGAAGTGATGCTGAGCAGGACGAGCTCTTGCAAACTCACTCATCCTTCTATAAGAACAATTTGGCTTTTACCTGTTCACACATTGCATATCCTCTTATGATTTTGTTCAAAGAAAGTGTTTCGTTGGTTTATGTGTTTAAGTTTGAAAACTACCAAATAAGATGCTCTCAAAAATCCTCTCCAGCTCTAAAGTCTTATGATTTTCCCCTATGCCTTCCAGGCTTTTGGACTATTTCTCTTCTAACCTGTAGCACGTTGTGCTTTAACCACTTGTGTGCTTGTTTTTCCCTCCCTAAAGGCTCCTTGCAGCCCAATCCCACACATAGTTATGAGTATGTGGGGCTTGTTTCAAAGGCTGCCTGGAACAGGTTACCTGGCCCTCAAACTGCTCATACTTAAGTGGGGTGGGTTGGGGACAGTTGAACAAAGAACTACATAGTGTCTTCTAATATTCTTCACCAATAACCGGAAACTTGTCTTATCTCTTTCACCATAGCTGGTGTATGTAGGACACTTACTCGGTACTTAGTAAATCTTTGCTGAAAGAACTGATGAATGAATGGCTTGCTACCATCTTAGGGAAGAATCACAGATGTATCCATAGCTAAGGGCCTTCCCAGGACACTGTGGGCTCCGTGTTTTCCTTTTATGAGCTGGGCTGATTACAGCTGTGGGGGGTGTCACCTGTTCTGGGTTGAATTGTGACCCCCTAAAAATATATGTTGAAATCCTAACCTCCTGTACCTCAGAATGTGACCGTATTTAGAAGGAGGGTGGTTACAGATGAAATTAGTTAAGATGAGTTGGTCATCCAGGAGTAGGATGGGTCCTTAATCCAATATTACTAGATACAGAGACAGAGACACACTAGGGAGAAGATGGCCATGTGACAATGGAGGCAGATTAGAGTGATGCAGGCCTTACATTAGAGTAAGGAATGCTGGCCAGCAACAGAAGCTGGAAGAAGCAAGGAAGGACTCTCCCCTACAGCTTTCAGAGGGAACATGGTTCCTCTGACACTTTGATTTCAGACTTCTGGCCTCCAGAGCTGTGCGACATAAATTTCTGTTGTTTTATCCAGAAAAGTGGTGGTTACCCATTTTGTAGTGCTTTATTATGGCAGCCCTGGGAAATGAATACATCATCCCACCCCCAATATTATGCTGAAAAGGAAAATCAATAACCTCCCTTTCCTTTAATCTCTATGAAATGTTCACAGGAAAATATATTTGGCTTGAACATACTTTTTTCAAACATTAATTATAGCCTCTCATAAAAAATATGTCATGTAGAGTCAGCCGAGTGGTGCGTTGGTTAAGAGTTGGCTTGGGATGCCAGCTCTGAGCAGCAGAACCCGGGTTCGGATCCCACATGAGGTCCAGTGACGCTGCGCCCTCTACAGCTAAGATGGTGAACAACAAACATCTCGACCTGGAGCTGGGCTGCCGTGAGTCACCAGCGATGGTGTAGGCTGCAGTGGAGCTGCAGTGGGCTTCTGTAAAGCTACCACGAGTGGCTGGTAGCCGGCATAAGCTCTCAGGAGCCTCTGTGAGCGGCTGTCCAGGGGCCAGTGATCGATCTGCCTCACCTGGGAAGAGTGCAATGATCACAGTACCTACATGGGCTAGTGAAGCGACGTCCTCCACAACTAGACTGAAGAACAAAAGGACAGCGACTTGTCTGTTCCCCTTCCCTGATTCCCCAACGCCATTCCCCTCCCCCAATTCCCCAACAAAAACTGTTAAAAAAAATATGTCATGTATTTAAAGCTACAGTACCTTTGTATATTGGGTCATATGTATGGCATGTATTGAGTAGTAAAATAAACAAACCAAAAAACAAACAGCATCTTCCCTAACAAAAAACCTCCCTACCTCATCTTTTTAAAGTGAATTTGCTGAGAATTGGCTTCTTCATTTGATCTGAGCATTTGCACACTTGTTCAGGTTGGGAGTGAGTTTCACATTTTCCTCTGTGAGCAGGGCACGATCGTCCGAATTAAACATGAAGCAGAATCATTGTTCATCTCTCCACAGAAATGATTCCACTTGCTTCTAAATATCTTTCTTACTTTTTGTTTCATCAACCCTTCCTCCTGGGGACAGATTTCCAGCTCTTGCTTCTACGGTGCCCTTGGTCAAGGGAGCACAGCCCCTCCCCCTCCGTGCCCAAGGAGATTCAGGAATTTGTAGGACTCACCTCATTTCTGGTTACTGAATAACTGGTGGGGCATCGAATGTCAGGGTGAAGAAAACAGAAGGGCCTACCTGTTGGACCAAATGACCTCATAGCCCAAGCTGTTCTCATGGTGTCGGTTTGCACTGTCTGTCAGCAACTCTTTCATCACATGCCCCACTTACATCATATTTTTCTAAACACCTAACCTGATCATGGTCACTGTGCTTACAACACAGGTGAAGGTTTTGATTAATCCGGGGCAGTATGGTACAAGTGGGAAATGTCTTTTTATTTCCAGCCTTGAGAATGGAAGATGTGAATGGGGAAGGAATGAGGAGCTTATTGTGTTTAAATTCAAACTTCCCAATTAACCGCCCACCCTGGGTTTCCAGCCCAAAGCTTTCCTCAGCCATAGATGTGGCGAAGAGCAAGCCACCGGCCCCCTGATTCTTTCCCCAAGCTGACTTGGCTCAGTGGGGCTTTCCTGCAAGGAAGAGAAGGCTGTAGTGCCATTTCTCTGGCATGAGCACCACAGCAGCAACACCTGTGGATGTCTTTGATCCACAAATCTTTGAGGAAGACAGTATTCTCTGGGCTTTAGCAAATGACCAAATGTGTGTGTGTGGAGCTGCTTTTCTCCCTGGTGCTGACTTCCCAGTCAATGTCTCTGAGAGATTGCCACAAAGACAAAGAGAACCAAAAAACCGTCTCGGATAGCAAGGCACAGTTCCCTCAAGTTAGAGTTGGAAGAATTGGGAGGAAACTGAAATGGAAGTAATTATTCTGTGGCGATGTTAAATTCGTTTGCTCATTCATTTATTCACTTATTCATTCATTAATTCGGCAGACATTTTCCGAATGCCCACTAGAGGCCATACACTGGGAGATATGCTGGGAAAATAGAGACAGTGTCACAGATCAGTAATACTAGTAGGACTTGTACTATGGATAGGTTTGTCCAGTGGGGGGGCCAAGAGAGTCATGGGGAAGTAGAGAGCTCAACCAGTGTTGGGAGAAGAGTTGTATTATGGGACTAGAATAGTGATTTTCATTGCATAGGCATTGGGCACTCAACATCAGAATTACCTGGGAGAGTTTGTTGAAATGCAGATTCCAGACTCTCATCCCAAACCTACTGAGCCAGAGTTTCTGGAATGGGTCCCAGGGCTCTGCATGTTCATTCTTAGGTGCTAAATTGGAGAAGGTCCAACTTAGAATGCTTTAGGCTTCAACATCAAAAAGGGTGTTTCCAGTGAGTGTTGGGACCAGTGAGTGCATGAGTGAGTCAAGAAGCCTGACCTTGGGGGAGAGGCCCAGAGCTCCAGGTAGTTACACATTCATATATAACTGAGACCTTGGCCGAGGTAGAGCTGAGCAAGGGACAGCCTATGACAACTTTTTGCAAAATACAAGGAGGTAGCTCTGTGTCCCATAACTGATTTTGTCTCAAAACTTCAGGGAATCGCAAACACTTTCACTGTTTCTCACTGTCTTTTCTAAGGAAATTGTATAAGGAGGTTTGAAGACATACATACAATTCAATTCCGAGGCGATTACGGGGGTGAATTGTTTCTGTTGCCTGTTGCTCAGCCACCTGCTCAGGGAGGATTAACATTCATCTTTGAGGCTCTGTTTGTGGAGGGCCGACTATGGCCCTTGCTTAGGTCTCCAGGTAACCTTTACTTGAGGAGTGAAAGCTTCAACAGTTCCCTTAGTTCTCAATTAAAATAAACAAAAACAAAACTGAGAGAGAGAGAGAGAGAGAGAGAGAGAGAGAGAGAAGTGAAGGAGCAAGTTGTACAAAACCACATGTAATATGCCATTTTGTTCAGTGAGTAATCACAGTTGGAGGAAATCAAAACTGAAAATTGGCTTTCCCTTGCTATCCATTTACTCCTCCCACAGAAATCTATCCAGTCCCTTCCATGGCATTGTGTGTGTTGCGGGAGTTTGGATAAATAAGACAGACACAGCCTCTGCCTTCATGGTGTTTATGATCCATAAGGGAAGAGAAATAAGTAAACGATGAATTGCAATGAAGTGTGGTGAGAGTGACTCTAATTGTCCCGTGGTTCCTCCATGCCATCAGACTGCACTTGTCCCAGGGCTGGATGGCTCATTGGTACTTGAGATATCCTTGTCCTGCATTCGCTTTTGTTTCATTCACAAACGTTTGCTGAACCCCTATTATGTGTCATGTTGAAGGAATTATGTCGCAAAACTCTGTGCTAATAACCTTAGAGGCAGATTTAAAAAAATGAACCAAATGTAAAACCTTGTCCTGAGGAACTCAGAGTCAAGTGAGGTGCCAGAGAAGTAAACAAATTGTATCAAGTCTGGGAGAATGGCAGTTGTGGTACAGTTGTAGTCTGCACAAGGCCACAGGGGAATGTGGGGTGGGGTGGGCTCCAGCCAGGGCAAAGTGGGTAGGCAGGGACCACTGAGCTGGACCTGGAAGCATATGCAGCCATTGATTCGGTACTTCCCAGTCAAGTGAACTGATCTATATCATCACTCAGTAACTATGGATTGAGTGCCTATGATGTTGTGAGTGAACCAGCTAGATGGAATATTAGATCAACCAGTCAAACCAACAACTCGCCTACTGGAAGGTGACAAGCTACCATTAAGCGCTGGGGACAAAATAGACGTGAGAGAATCTGTCTCTTGCTCTCAGGGTATCTACAGCTAAACTGAGATGGCCAAATGTGTTCAGTCACCTCCAGAGCTACTAGTTTAGAAAAAGGTAGGTCCTGCCCACTAGCAAAAGCAAGTTTCCTTCTGAGGAGAAGTGAGATGCCCCCTCCCCTGGGTGAGGCAGTTTAATCACAACTCTTGATATTTGTAACAGGATGCCAGCTCTGTTGTCTGCCAGGCTAGTGTCTAAAGAATGATGATCTATGGACAGCTATTTTAAGAGCATTTTATTTCTGATTGTAAAATAAAATGTGGTTATTAAAAAATAAAAAAAATACAGAAAAAGGTGAAAGAAGATAACCACTCTCATTATTTGATTTTTTTTTCCTTCCATGATTTTCTGTGGTTATGATCATTGCATATGTATAATTTTATCATCTGCTTCTTTAATGTTATAACAACATAAACTTCATTTCAAATGACTATATAGTTTTTCATCACTTATGTACCATGATTTACTTAATATATTTAAGTATATAACTTTTAAAATATTCATTTTTCTTAAGATAAATTTCCAGAAGTGGAATTGCTAATTAAAGAGAGGAATATTAAGATGCTCAATATATATTGCCAAGTTCTTTTCCAAAGGGTCATACCAGTTTTTATTTCCATAGTATATGTGAGTTCATGAGTTTAATTCTAAATTGTCTGTTATTTATTCTTGCCAAAAACATGATTGAGACAATGAATTAAGCCTTGTCCATGTATCTGATTGGGTCATCACAAAGAAATAGATTTGAATTGTATTAATTTAGTTCATTTACATCGAATTATAAATTATTACTATGTCCTTAACTTTTATTACAGGTTATTATAAAACAAAACAAAACAAAAAAAACACATTTGGCATTTTCTGCTAAACCCTCATTGATGACCCCATTCATTGTGTTACTTAGTGTCCCTTATATCAAGACATATTCCTGTTTAACTTCAGCCATATTTCCATTTAAAAAAAAATCAAATAATGATACCTAGGATATCAAGAAGCTCATAGTTCACATTTGTGTTTGCTGGAAGTAAGGGCTCTAAAACCATCTCTCCTCTTTCAGAGTGATTGAAAATAGGTTCAAAGACCACTAGCCATATACACATCAGAGTATCAGCTTAACTGATGACAAAGTAAGCTTCCAAAACTGCAGGTTCTCTTTTAACCCCTGTATCAGGGTGGGACCTCCTACTCCTTTCCTGAACTCGACTTTGGGATTTGCATATTCTGCCAAACAGACGCTGAGTTCACAAATTCAAGCCAACCAGGGAACAGATTACAGGCCTGTTTCTAGAAGGCCAGTGGAGTTGAAGCAGCAGGAGAATGGTGACTACCCTGCTAGTTGATGGTATTGTTGGTGGGGAGGGAGGGGGCAGTGAGAGGTGATTCCTTGTGCAGGTGGCCTATCAGCAGTCTGGGGGGAACAGAGAGGAGGAACCTGCTCTGCTCTGGTCAGACCAAGGAGTGTAGGCTGCGTCACAGCCCCTGACTCAGTGACCACAGTGATAACTGTGGACCGCGCTCATCTCAGTAGCCACTCTTCCTCCCCAGGAGGAGAGAGATGGCAAAGTCCCATTCCAACGCTCCCCTTTCATGGGCTGGGACATGCAACTCTCTCTTCTACAGAAAGGTGAATTAGAGAAAATGAGGATTACCTCCAAGGGTACGTAAATACAGCAGCCAGTTTAACCCGATGTCTAGCATAATTGTCCTTTTCCTCCCTCAGTGATGTTTCTGCACTTCCCCTTCATTTGTTTCTTGAGCTTTGCTATTATACGTGTCCTTATTTTTTTAATTTTAGGAAGCCTGCATTGTTGTATTATATTATATACAAGTAAATAAACTTAAGCTTGGAGTTGTTTTTTTGTTTGTTTTTTTCTTTTTAGAAATTTTATTGGGGAACAGTTTTTCCAGGACCCATCAGCTTCAAGTCAAGTAGTGGTCTTCAATCTAGTTGTGGAGGGTGCAGCTCCTTGGCCCCTGCGGGAGTTGAACTGGCAGCCCTGGTGTTATGAGCCTGTGCTCTAACCACCTGAGCTAACCGGCCGACCTAAGTAAGCCTGGAGTTTTAAGGCTCACATGTGCAAGACACAGTGATCAGATCAAGATACTTTATATGTGAGGCCTTAAAAGCTAGGGCCAACAAGAACTCCAGTTATCATCAGGCATGATCTTCTATGGGCAACTGGGCCTGAGCTGGACTGGACTGGGTGTAAGAGTCAGGAGATCCAAGACAGTGCTGGAGGTGGGAATAACCATGACTAGATATGAACAATTGTCATTCCTTTAGCCCTATATAGTTCATCAAGTACTTTAACATCCATTATACCAGCTCTACGAAGTGGATATTATTATCATCCCCATTTTACCCAATGGAAACTTGGCTCAGAGAGGTCAAATGGTGGGTCTGGGACTCATATCCGGGCCTTCAGGCTCCAAATTTCATCTTCATCCCACCCCTGTCTTACACTGTCGGAGCTGGGTGAGGAGACCAACTGACTAGTGGAAAATACGTGCTCTAGAGAGCAGTGGGAAACGGTGTTGAGTTGAGGCTAAGCCAAACCGAGGAGGTCCCTGAAAGCCACGCAGTACAAATCTCATGCGGAGGAGATAGGGAGCCATTGAAGGCGTTTGAGCAAGCGTGTCCTGTGATACACGTAGTGAGACCCATCAGTCTGATAGCTGGCGTGCACAGAGGATTGGGTGGTGGAAAGAGGGAGTGTGGGAGTAGAGATGCTAGTGAGGGGGCTTCTGGAGGAAGCCTGGGTCTCCGGATCATTTTATTAGTCCCCAGGCTATCACTGGCTTCTTTCTTGCAATTCGTCACTGTGCCAAGGCATTGGTGTTAGACACAACTGAAATATCCTGTCCCTTTTGTTCACCATCTTTATTGATGAGCCAGTATCTCTGAGATTTGCTTCATGTGATTTTCAGCAGTCCTGCACTACCTTACCTGAGGGCCCTCTGTGTAAGCAAAGTTGTGATTAAAACAATGCACTAACATGACTGTGAGTTAGGACGAACATCGACTTGACTTTTATTATATTTAATGAATATTTACTGAGAACCAACTATGCGCTGTTGTTGGGAGAGGGGGCGTTCTGGGAGAGAGGGGGTGGGGGTGGGGGAGGCTTTGCAGGACTGGGCGAGAAGACTGGCTCCTTTTCATGCCGGGAGAGCGAGGATTAGGTGTGGGTCCACTCTAAGCAGGGAAGGTCCCACTCTGAGGTTGGGTTTGTTGTGTGATCAAAGGATATCTCAGAGATGCCAACGGCCCCAGCCCCAGCAAACTGCTCCTTTCTCCTCCTTTGTGGCCGGCAGGCCCCTGAAACTGGCTGCTCTAGAAGAGTGAGTTGGGAGTCTGTCTCCTCCCCCTCCTCCACCCCATGTCTGCTTCCCTGGGGCTGCAGTGGAGAGCCCCACCCTCCAAGGGGAAGTCTATGCTGTGAGGTGCAACAAGACACCTGAGTCCAGTGACACTGATTGACTTGCTGTGTGCCCTTGGGCAAGTTATTTCTTTTCTTTGGTTCCTTCCTCTTTCAGAATTGGGGAAGCTCCTTGTAGCTCTAAAGATTTGATGGCGGTTACTGCAGAATTGCATCGTGTGTGTGTGTGTGTGTG